>NW_028281425.1:182500-195000 GCF_059751285.1 Brachycentrus maculatus
AAAAAGGTGTAAAGGGTACTGCATCAACTCGTCGTGGTATCTCGATCAGTACTGACAAAATTTCGAGTGTGTCCAAAAACTTGTTCACAAATCTGGGTTTCTCCACCTAGGAGTTATTTTACATTTATGACATATAAGATATCTAGGAATTTACAGGAATAACATTCACCGTATTACACGTATAACATTCACCAATTATTCAAAATTTGAGTTGTGTGGTTGTCAACTCGTGTATTAAACCCGTACTTTTACTTGTTTCTGCAAAGATTTAAGTTTTGTATTGACGTTTCTTGGTGGAACTGAATTTTATAAGACAAAATAACAACTATGTAATTTTTTCCACATATATTTTATTCGACACTCGTACATTTCATATATTTTACACTCTAATATTTATTAAATATTACTATGGACTGGTGGTCCCATATTATTAACGATCAAGATAACATTGCCTCAATACGATGCAGTGCCCTATGCATCATTGTGTGCGGGTAAGGATAAGAGAGATATTTAATTTGAAATATATATACATATATAAATATATATATATAAATATATATATATATATATATATATATATATATATATATATATATATATATATATATATATATATATATATATATATATATATATATTTATATATGTATATATATATATATATATATATATATATATATATATATATATATATATATAATAATAATAATAATAATAATAATAATTAAACCCTTATCCGCACCCCAATGGTGCATAGGTCACTGCGTAATACAAACGCAGTGTTATTTTGATCGTTTACACATGAAGTAAAGGTGATCAGCCCTCCGCTTCAGGTACCAGTCCAGGGTAGTATTGAATAAATAGTACAGTGAAAAAATCACTTATATTTATTTTACCTTCCCTGAGAATCGAACCCGGGACCTCCAAAACGGTAGCCGAGCGTGCTGACCATTACACTACGGAGGCGAACAAAAAAAAAAAATATATATATATATTATATATATATATATATATATATATATATATATATATATATATATATATATATATATATATATATATATATATATATATATATATGCATATAAACATATAAATGTATATTTTAGGAACGATCCACCCTAATTGGGTTAGAGCCGAGGAGGCTTGAATAACTTGAAACTCAACGAAAGAACGAGAAAAAGTATTTATTCAGAGTAAACAACTTGTAATCCCATTACTTAAGGCTCTGTTTTATTTATATACATAATATCTACACAGATACGATTAGGAAAAAACCCAACATTTTGATTAAACATAAGAGAAAAAAATCAGAAACCTAGTTTTAACTTTGTTTATTTCCATAATACAGCCGCAGATAGCACAGTACGATTACTTATGTATGTAAGTTAATATGAAGAATAAAATGTGTCGCCTACTTTCAAAATCTGACAGATTTCACAAAAATGGAGTCGATTTAACAAAAAATGTAAATTCTCCGAGTAACATTTATCTTTTAAAGATTTGTCTATCATTAGATAAAATATTATGAAATAGAGAATTTTCCCATTTTTTGGAATTTAAAAGAAAACATGAGACACAAACCGATAATGTCATCTTAATTTTGACTAATCCCCCGCTCTCTGATTGGCCGATATGGGTCAGAATGCAAGTTTCATGAATAAAGCGGAGTTTGAAATACAACGCTTTTTTTAAGTATTTTTAGCAGGGTTTTCAAGTATTTCAATATTTTAAACAATAAAACCCACAATAGGCATTCCGATAGAGCATTTATTTTAAAATATTATAAAATTGGATCTGGCGGATTTTGAAAGTAGTTCTTAACACTTCCTCTGCGATGGTGGGTCTGGTCAGACCCACCATCGCGGAAAATTATTGATTACGTAATAGGTAATTTGTTTACGTCGTTTTCCTTGAGTGTAATCGTTCTTCAAAAAATTACCTACAAATTGAGATACAAACGAAAATTATTGGACCAGATTCAAATGAGTTATTTAAAAAAAAAGAACAAATAAAATATCAAAAATCATATTGAGTAAGGTCAGTTGATCGCTATCAATGTGTTAGTGTGCCGTCTGCCGTGATTTTGAAATCCCAAAAACAAAAGCATACATTGTCAATCTTTGGCGATTGTTTCCGTTTATTGTTTTTTTTTATATTTGTTTTTAACTGATTTATTTGTTTACTTGTATGACGGATTAAATATCATATATATAGACTATAAGGTAAATCTACATTTAAAAAATATTAATATTACAAAACACAGACCTTCACAATAAACTGTTTTATATTTGAACGATTTCTAGTTTTATTTTTTTTAAATCTTTTCGATACTTTACCACAATGGCAGGAAAAAAATAATTATCTCATGACGAGATTGAACGACTTTTGGACAGTTCTAAAAGTGAAAGAAAAGTGAGAGAATAGCGCAGATGACAGTGATTTAGAATTCAAAAACCTTAGATTCAGAATTTGAAAGTGCAACGGAAAACGTGGTTTTATAAGAAATGTCAGTAAGTGATAAAAACATCGATTTCAACAAGAAAAGTACCGATTGTCCTCTTATTTTTTGGTAACAATTTATTGGTCAATAATAAAATTAAATATCATACCTATTATGTCTAACGAACTTGTATATAAATTTTTTATAATAATTAGTTTTATTTGGTTTCGTACAAAATTGTATTCATAATTTCTAAAACCCGCAAAATGTTTATGTAAGAAATGGCGAACTTTAAATGAATATTTACACCATTTTGGGCAATTCCGTATATATTTTTCAATGAAAATTTAAATATTTTCACTGTATTTAAAATGAATTTTAATTGCATTATGGACAAAAATTTATCTTGAAATATTAACTCAAAATCCTAGAATCATTTTGTGGTTTTTGGAGCTAACTGCAACGTTTTATATTTGAAGATAATTACTTAGTTGCATTTTGTTAATAATTCTATCTGTTATGATGTTGACTTAAAATATAGTTATAAAATTAAAAACACTAATTATTTGGATTCAGTAAAAATAAAAATGTTTACAATCACTGCTTCATTGCCAACCATGCTACATGCGCGTGTGACATGCTCCGCGGTAGTAGTGAGTATATAAATTAGTTAGTCTGCGGTAGTGAGCCGAAGCGCGCGGTCGCGTTTGGATGTAAAATTATGCGCTTGGATAATTTAATTTCAAAACTATCAAAAACTTGAAAATTCTCATACAAAACTTATGACACATTATCCTATTGCTATGTAGGCTATTTTGAATAATATATAAAATATAAAAACCCGACGAAAAACGCCTAAAAGGCGATTTCTGTACTGGGTCAGATCAGACCCACCACCGCTGGGCGCGTTTTGTTTGAGGCCATCGCGCTTTAGGTGTTAACTGCATTTGTTGCTATACGTAAAAATCGACTCCGCAATTCTTCCAATACTTTTTGGACGTAGATGCTTTTTAAATGTATCAGAATTATTATTTTTTGACATCTCATCAAATATGAAGAAGAATATGGAAGTTGGGCATTTACGGGGCTGACGACCGTCATAGACTGGTTTAAGTGATCACTTTACACACGTGTAACATTCAGTGCACGTGTAACATTCACAAATTCTACCCATTATTGACAACCACATTACTCAAATTCTTGGAAGTTCTGTATATATGAATCAATTTAGAAAACTTGTTCTTGAATCACTAGAACTTTAATAGAGACATGTATTGGTGAGATGTAAAGAAAGTTTTTAGTAAGCAGATACTCTTATATTAGTATGTGAAAAAGTAACAGAGTTCACCATGTAATTTCAGGACGAAATGCGTTTTCTCCAAATGACTATAAGAACAATATAAATAACAGTACCCGAGCTGCCTTAAACTGCCAATTACAAGAGCCCTTGCCCCGGCAGAGCGTATTGATTGTGAGCTGCGGCGGTAATTTTGACAGATCGCACTGTGGCTGGTTGGCTGTAATTAGCGAATGGCGTGTCATGCCTCACTAAATGTAGGAAATAATGTAAATTATGTAGCGGTACTCAAGTACGCTTTTCATGCGATCGAACAGTAAAAAATGTGACTTTTGTATTTATTGTGGATATGTTTGAATGAAAAATATATTTTATATACATATGTTTTAACTTAATATGAGGTAACTATCGTTTTTATACGAAAGAAGATGGAAGTGTGAGCAATCCGAGCTTTACGACCAGGCAATGAAATGCATTTCGTCGTTATCGACATCGTCAGGCAGATGAATGTCACTAGTCTGATTATCTCGGTAACGGTGAAACCCTTTCATTAGTCAAATAAAATAAACGATTTTTTTTTTCATTAGTATTAAGTAGATATTTTATATGATGAAAAAGTACACAAATCAGTACTCCGATTGGTCTTTTTTTTAATTGAAAGATAAATTTTAAGCTTTTATTATTTACAAAAATACTTCATTTTCATACTATTTCTGTGACCATAAGCATCTCATTATTACAAATAGGTATCAAATTGTAATAATGTGGGTTCGAACCGAGAAACTCTTACTCAAGAGTACACGACTCTAACCGCGGGACCACAGTTCGACACAAAAAACAATTGTATAATACATTTTAATAAGTTTTATTTCATTGCACATGACTAGTTTCGAAAAGTATAGATGTTTTTATCTACAGGTGAAAAATTAAACTGATTATTTAAAAAAATATATAGAATACCACTTAATAAGTTTTATTTAATTAAACACGACTAGTTTCGAAAACAAGAGATGTTTTCTTCTACATATGAAAAGTAAACTTAAATAATTATTTTATACATTTACTAATAACACACATGAAAACATACAACATGATTAGAAATACAAGATCAAAAAGATTTTTTTTTAAACTTATTACTTTTGTACTATACAGCCATTACAAAATTAAAAGTATTTTTAAATTATTTTGTATTTAGTAGATACTTTAAAATAAAATATAAATAGGCAAAGTTTTTTAAATATTTGTAAAAAACGCAGATATACAATTTTGATTTTCACTTATTCCCTTGCTCATGTAGTATCAATTAAAATGATTGTAGTAATTTAAAAATAATTGCAGATCGGTGTTTATTCGCTGAGCGTGTTGATACACAATGAATTAAAATAAGTCATAGGGTTATATCTTTCCTTGGCTATCCACAATGTAACTGTTCTGAGTTCTGACTTATTAACAAAACGATAAAAATACAACCACTTAAAGAATGAGGATTCACGGTTATATTGATAAAAGTAAGTTATAAAAATATAAATGTAATAAATATATATATATATATATATATATATATATATATATATATATATATATATATATATATATATATATATATATATATATATATATATATATATATATATTTATATATATATATATATATATATATATATATATATATATATATATATATATATATATATATATATATATATATATATATATATATATATATATATATATATATATATATATATATATATTTATATATATATATTTATTTATATAAATATATATATATATATAAATATATATATATATATATGTATATATATATATATATATATATATATATATATATATATATATATATATATATATATATATATATATATATATATATATATATATATATATATATATATATATATATATATATATATATATTTATATATATATATTTATTTATATAAATATATATATATATATAAATATATATATATATATATATATATATATATATATATATATATATATATATATATATATATATATATATATATATACTTAAAATCCAAATGTCCATCATACCGTTCCACTATTTTAAGATCGTCTCCCCCACCTCCTCCCATCTTCTGAATTAAATCTTTTGCTTTTTTGTACGTTAATCATCAATAATTTAAAGTATTTCAATTACCTACTTAAATCCTATTCCTTAGTTTAGTTGGAAGCACGTTAGGCAACCATGCTGGTGGTCTCGAGTTCAATTCCTACGAGTGTCAGAAATGAAGACTCAGGAGCATATCTGGCAACAGTTTACGAGATTAAATAAAGAACGCCAGGATAAGAGAAATATGCGAGATCGAAGATGGCGTTAGGTGGGGAAAGTAGCGAAGGAGACAATGGTATACGCATGTAAGGAGAATGGAACCATCATGACTCCCCCAAATTTCACTACACGGCCAACCCCAATATAGACTCCCAGTCAGACCACTAAAGAGATGGATTGACAGCTGGGAATCCTCATCGCAGGAGACTAATCCCTAGTAAAAATAGGCCACATGGCCTACACAAAGAAGAAGAAGATTTTTCTTTATAATTTTTTAAACATTTATACCCTGATTGGTACATGAAGAGATTGATTTATTTATTATATATTTTGATAGATTTGGATTTAAATTTATTGTAAATATCAAGAAATTAATAATCAATTTAACACTGTATGGATGAGATTTAGTGTTCTATGCTCCATGGGTGTGAACAGAAGAAAAAATATATGTATAGTAATTTAAAAATCAGTATAAATATCCCCTCATTCTTTCGATTTTAACCATTTTATCAACATTATATAAATTCATCGTGATTTTTTTTTGGGAAAAAGTTTTAAAAATTCCGTATTTTATATTTACAATTCAAAATTCTTCATCCGTTTTTTGTTAAGAAATATGTACACTTTTGTAAAACATTCTTAATACTTATGGAAGGTACGTTTTTTTACGTTAGGTAGCTTAAATAAAATCCTTACATTAAAAAATCCTTTTAACTGATAAATAATAATTCCCTTGGTATTTCCGTTCTTAAGTCCCTTCTCATTATTCTATTCAACTTCTCCAATCTTCTTTAAAAGTAACCTTCATATCTTATTTCTACAACATTAATCAAAGCTTTGCCATCCGCTTATACTAAAAAACGAGATCTGAGGTCAAATCCCACGCGGCCTTTTTATTATGATAAATAAATTAAGAGCGTGCTATTAGACTTGTGCTCTTATAATGCGCGACCGGAAGCCCTATTCTCGAAATTATGCGATCGAAATAACTATTTCTCGAAAAAAAAAGGAAAATGACAGTGTTGAGAGTTGAATCAAGTTGAAAGACTAATAATTGTTTTATTATTTTTTGACATCTCATCAAAGATGAAAAAGAAAATGGAAGTCTGGGCAATTACGGGGTCCATATATATATAGAACTTCCAAGAATTTTAGTAGTGTGGTGGTCAATAATGGGTAGAATTCAAACCAGACTATAACGATCGTCAACCCCGTTAATGCCTAGACTTCTATATTCTTCTTCATCTTTGACGAGATGTCAAAAAATAATATGAAAAATTAACTCAATTAAAACTTTTGGATTAAAAATTATTATTATACGTAAAACATACAGGTTTTTCATATATTCAATTTAAAATTAAAATAATTATGGCGATTTTAAACTCTATTGTCAGACTCTAACATTGTCGTTTTTAGTATTTTTCGAGATATACAGTATTAATTTCGATCGTACATATTCGAAAATAGAGTTTCCGGTTAAAATCAAATATTTAATTTTTATACATACATATTTGTATCATCATGTTTTTTCATAAAGTTGACCACCTAGACGATCCAAATTGGCTACCCGTACACAGGTTTTTTTTACACTTTAAGGAATATTTTTTTTATTTTTTTAAATTGACGTATGAGTCTCGACATGGTTCCCTTCAATGGTTCTCTCTTTCTCTCACATATTCTCGCACTCTTCCCTCCCACCGAACGCCCGTGCCTGCAAGTTCGCGTGGCTCATTACAATAATAAAATCATTCTTATTACCTCCCCTTTGGCCATTTCGAAATAGTTATTTTAGCGAAAATATTTTAGTCAGAAACATTATGTAGTTTTATGTTCCAAGGGTAGGTATTTTTAATTGAAAATTAAGTCGAGGAAAACAAATGTCGCTGGTCGTAAAGTTGCAATGCCCGCGAACGCGGGTTAGTGTCGGGTGTTTGTTTGGTATAAGCTTCCAAGTTCAGGTCTGAGATCTCCTCCATGTTCTGTGCTCCTGATTAGGAAATCGTTTAAAATAGTTTCTGGTGGCTGATTCGTTTGGTGAAGGGTTCTTTCAAGAACGTCATAATTCAAAACTCGTTGTGCATGTTTTCGGAATGCCTATAAAATTTACTATATCCCAGCAAAAGAGGCATATTTTTAACTTAATATTTATCCGCTACAGAGAAGAAAGTGTTGTTTTTGCGTTTTGAAGATAAGGTATTGTTTAATTATTTTTTTAAATGTACTAAATATTTTTCAAATGGAGAAAAAACCTTCAAATTTTACCTAAAAAGATCTGTTGCATAGTAAAAAGTTCAATAAGTGGCTTGATATTTATTTTTAATACATTGTATTATATTTTTAAACTTTAAAAACGCTGAAAAATCAAGTTTTTTTGATTTAAGACGTTCTTGAAAAGAGTGAACGATATATGTATACACACACACATTTTTACTGTATTGTATTTAAAATTAGATCTCATAACGAAAAATCCATAAGAAAAAACAGATTAGGCCTCTTCCTAACTCTTGCATCTTGCCCATAATCAAAACATTAAAGCAAGCGATATCGCCTTTATTAGTCGAAATGAGATTTTCAATGATACAGTGCTCGCTCGCTAATCCGAACGTACACAATACTATGGGTCGTCGGATTAGGTAAATGTTCGGATTACTAAGCGTTTAGAGAAAATTTTGAGATAAAAAAGAAATTTCGGTTTATGAAAGGCTTCTGCGTACTCATTTGTACTGTTTTTTTTTTAGATTAATGATATATATAAACTTCAGTGTGGTTGTCAATCATGAGTGGAATGGTGAATGTTCCACGTGTGTAAAGTGATCACTTAACCAGGCTATAATATGTCACAAGCCCTGTGAATATCCATACTTTCTTCTTCATCTATGCTGATGTGTCGAAATAAATTAAAACGATTCCAATTCATAACCAAACCAACCAAATTTTGTACCATTCATCATGGGGTCTGCTTTGAAATGCATTGTCACCATTGGATATAGGATACACGTCTGGCTGTCTGTGCCATTACATACCGTCACGTGACGCAGAATGCCAATTGCGACAGCTTGACGGATGGTGACGATGACAATGCGACAAACATGTTGAAATAACAACATCCTCCCGTATGCATTGTTAATATATATCATAAATATTCAAATATTTTTTCTGGAATGTTTTCCGCAGATACTTTGTGGCACATTTGATAAGCTTTATAAAATTAAATAACTTGTTTTTACCACTTTTTTATTAATACAATTTAACATACTGGTTTCGACAAGAACCTTGTCATCATCAGGGTATATTTTAATTCTGAAACATTAAAAATATTAAAATACTCTCACCAAAAAACTCCACATACTCCGTAAAAATCCTTATTGTAACATATAGGATTTTTACGGTGTGTGTGTGAAAGTTTTTGGTGAGAGTATTCAAATATTTTATTTATTGTTTCGGCTTTTACTTTGTGGTAAGACATGTTGAAATTATTAAAGAAAACATTAGTTTTTATACCACTTGAGTTTATTTGACGACTAGTTTCGGAAGCTAAGCTTCCATCTTCAAGTCATTCAGTTTACATTTAGACCTGATGATGGAAGCTTAGCTTCCGAAACTAGTGGTAAAAAAACAAGTGTTTTCTTTAATAATTGTAAATATCCAAACAACGGTTTATTTATCACATTGATAAATCAACATACTCTGTAATGAAGAAGAATATGGAATTTTAAGTACATTTTTATAGAGTTTATGGCCTGTGAAAAGCTGGCCAAAGTGATCACATTATACACGTGTAACATTCACCAATTCTTGTATTAATTTTAAATCAAACACAGATTTTTTGAGTCTACTAAGTTGTATTTTATTAACAAAAAACACATAAAAAATTATATTGTGACAATTGTTTCGCCTTGTTAGGGCATTATCAAACGAATGTGAAGATCAAATGGACTACGGTCCTTATGTAGCTATACAATTCTAAGTGACAGTTTTAACATGTGCAGCAATAAATTGTGGGAGACAACAGTAGGTAATGGGGGATGTAGGTATGTACCCTTATATTTGTTTTCTGGGAAAGGAAGAATTTATTGACATGGCCATATTTTAGAGATTTTAATACAATTGTTGGTAATATTATTTTTAAGAATTTTTATACGTAGATGTAATTATTAGTTTATCAATAACGCATCATGCAAGCGAAACAATTGTCAGAATATAATTTTTTATGTGTTTTTTGTTAATAAAATACAACTTAGTAGACTCAAAAAATCTGTGTTTGATTTAAAATTAAAATGGAGTTCTACAAATTAAACGCCAAGTCAATAAATAAATTCACCGATTCTACCCATTATTGACAACCATATTATTACATATATGAACCAATTTCGAAACGTTGTTCTTGAATCACTAGAATTTCACTACAGACATCTATCTATCAAAAGAAGGTAAGCTTCTTTTCATCGCACCAATAGATGTCTCTAGTGAAGCTCTACGAGTATGGAAGTCTTTATTTCGGTAAAGTAATTGCAAAGGGGTATATCTGACAAATTTTTCATTTTCTAAGTTTGTTTCACAAAATGTCGCAAATAGTGTATTCCATAATCCAGCAAAAGGATATAGCTGTAGTTGCAATACTTATTTAGTTTCATTAAGATATGTACATATGCCATCCGAAAAATTGTATTGTTTTTGCTCTCCTGTAAAATTTGGTCTGAGACAGATATACCCCTTTGCCTTTACACTACCGATTTATTGTTATTGTATTTGTTTCATAAATTGCCATTTATCTACTGTGGCTAATTACTGGCATGGCTATCCGCTGTTAGTGGCCAGTCACTGGGCGTTTTTCTCTGAATAAACCAGATACAAATGTATGCAACCCTTAGCCGTCCAAGGACACAGCGTTGATAGCATATTTGATCACAATGCCTGCTTTATATTCAAGGTGCTTCTCGCATGTTTTCCATGTATAAGTGTTATTTATAATTCAGAGCGTCGCGACGCTGCCTGGACGGAGGCGACGCCGACGGCTTCAACCATTTCAGAACTCAATGAATTCATGTAAAGAAAAAAAAAGGTGGGTGAGCAAAATCGTGCGTGATTTTTATTTGTACATTTTCCAGATTTCTCTGATCAAAACTAGATAACTACCGTAAAACGGGGCTACTTGAACTTTGATATGTTACTTAAGCCCAGTACGAAAAAGAGATTTAAATCTGTATTTGGTTTTAAATAATGAACGCATCGTGACAATAAGTGTCACCTGTCAGGAAAATAATTAATCATGTCGATTCGTTCATTATTGTAGACCAAATACAGATCAAAATATTTTTTTGTACTGGGCTCAAGTAACACATCAAAGTTGAAGTAGCCCCGTTTTACGGTACCTTTTTTGACATTTCAACAAAGATGACGGAAAATATGGATGTGTGGGTATTTAAAGAGCTTATGACTTGTCATAGGCTGGTTAAGTGATCACTTCACACACGTGCAACATTCACCATTCTACCCATGATTGATGTTTTGTACTAAGATGGTGAAAGATGACCAGTAATGACTCGGTAGTACTTTGATTTTATTTTATTATACATAAATAAGTATTACTAGGTAGCTCTTAGGTTCTTAGGGAGACAAATCTGGAATCTGCTTGCTAGAATTTGCGGGTACGCAAATGATTGCGGCTTTTATGTTGTCACCAATGTGTCACTAACATACCTACATTCCTTATAATTCACAACCACACAATTCAACTCCTACATATATATTTTGTACATTAAAAGCATTGTTTACTTTGTGGTATGATAATATATCACTCTCCTTATAATATGTCATTCATATCATTTAAAAAAAACATAAAATACAAATTGATGAAGGGAGGCAATTGAAAAGGTGAGTCTAGGGAAGGAAATAGAGAGAAAACTAAGGGAGGAGGTTTGATGTACAGTTAGGATTCTAATGACTGATAGTAATATTTCAGACGTTTCATAAATGTTTATAGAGAAGGTGCACATATAAGACTCAGACAAGTTACCGAGAATATTATTTAACAAAAACAGTAATGTCAAAACGTGGCATTAAATTAAAATACAAATCAACGTAGAAAACAATTAGAAAAACCTCCTAAGCACAGGTTCAAACTGCACTCGTAAAGCTCAGTGCAGACGTTGGACTCGGGCCGATCGAGATAAGTGCTCGTTTCATAATATATCGGGCCCTAATAATCGGGTGTCTGCAGGCAAATTACTGCCGACTTGTGTACAAGTACCACTGCTAGGGAATACAATCCCGGGATTCTCGAGGAATATTAAATACCGTAAATCCCGGGATTAATATTTTTTTAATTATTTATTTTTTTAAATTCTTTGATTCATTTTTATGGACGCCTCATTTAGCAGAAAATCAATTTTAATATATTTTTCAAAAAATTATACAATTATCTAATAAAATAATGTAAA
>NW_028281426.1:2500-52500 GCF_059751285.1 Brachycentrus maculatus
GTCATCAAAAATATTTTTACATTTTGTTATATCTTCGTAAAGGTACAGATACACGAACTAAGATAGCATGCTCTCTAGTCTGTATACTCCAATCATAACAGACTGGAAAAAATTAACGGATACGGAAAAGGCCTTTGTCCAGTAGTGGAGACAGAAAACTAACAAAGAAGAAGAAGAAGACGATCAAGACCTTAAGGAAAAGTGCATAGGGTGAATGTTTAAAATATCTGTATACATATCTCTACCAAATAACAGATTTTTCCCTGTCAAATAAAACCTGCAATAAAATAGGTGCATGTTTAACCCCAAAGCAATTTCAATGGACACCGGAAACATTGTATCCACCTCAAGTACCTCGAAATACCCCCTTTATCTAGACTAGTTCATGAATAAAAAAGGGAAAGATTGTAAGACAAATCTCTTTCCGAATAACGCCCCCTGGACGCTTAAGGGTTGGGGCAGCCCAAACAAGCTAGCTGATAAAAAAATACCCGAAAGGGAGACCGATTCTATTTTCGCCTCACCACCTCGAGGGTTAACTCAGTGTATCAATATATTAGCCCTCTTTTATTGACCACTTATAAAAGATACCCCTTTAGGAAAGAAAGATGTTGCAACTTTAGTGCTAAAACGACCTAACTGCATTGGAAAGCCTTTAACAGCGGGCGTTCTGGCATGAGGTAATTTTTTTATTGTGAGGATTTTCCCGGTAGTCTTAAAAATGAGTATTTTTCGATGCAACAGGGATTTAGGAGGATCCATTTATTATCTGTTTTCGTTAAGGGTTAGATGGGGTTCGTTTTTACAGATGGTCAGCTGGGAAGCTGTAGGGTTTACCGCCAATTTGGTTAGAAATGTACCGATCGATCTCCCGAGACGAATTTATTGCGGGTAAAGTGATTTCCTTGGATCGCTTGTGGGTAAAAATGGGATTTTGTGGCATTTTAAGGGTTATGTACTTATTGAGGTGTTTTATTGACTGGACGTGATTTTGTACCCCTTCGAAGGGTGAAAACATTTAAAGATAACGGGTTATGATACAACACTGCTAGGTAATTGTATTTCTTATGTATTAAAATAATTAAGTGAGTCACTTTAATTTTAAATTTTCTTTTCTTTGTAGATTTTAATTGAAAAATGTTTAACATTTTGAGTGTGTCCAAATAATTTCATATTTGTGATTATAATCCAGGATTCGGACCTCACATACAAATATGGTATGATCGATAATCCTGAAATTATCCGGAACATTGGTCTGTATGTTCCCAATAGTTACCTGAGACAGCGTCGACATAGATTGTTTCACATTCCTATACACAGGACCAACCTGCCGATGGTTATGCCTGTAGGAAGAGCTACCACTATGTTGAACAATATCACATTGGATATTGATCTGTTCCATGTGTCCGAAGGAGTTTTCCGGAGCGGGATTCTTCTACACCTTTAAGTCTTCTTGCTTACTTTTAATATATACGCCTTGAATATTGTTTGTTATGTATATATTATTTTTTTGTTGTTGAATAAAATTGAAATTGAAAAAAATATAAGAATATTTGCTCAATAAAAAAAGCTTATTTGTCTTACCAAAAATCTCTCTAGTTAAAATTTCAGTGGTCCAATGTGTCGAAATTGGATCATATATATAGAACTTCCGAAATTTTGAGTAGTGTAGTGGTCAATCATGGGTGAAATTGGTGAATGTAAACTTAAACCAGCCCATGACGGTCGTAAACCCCGTAAATGCCCAGACTTCCATATTCCTCTTCATCTTTGTTGATATGTCAAAAATTATATTGTTCACTTCGTCTAAATTCATTTATCTCTTCATACATATACGCACCCCTTGAATATTTCAATACCTGACCTATTGGCAAAACTTCATAATGCCAATTGTTACTTGGTATTCCTCTACTTCTATTTCTTACTTTTTTATCTTATTTATTTGTTACCGTTTATTACTCACTCTCTTATTTTACCCCTCCTGGGAATCGAACCCGGGACCTCCAGCATGGTAACCAAATGTGCTAACCACTACGCCATGGAGGTGGAACATGATGTGTGAAGCAGTATAGTAAAAAGCAGATTGAAACTTTTTTTTTCTGAATTTACGTTACGCATTAGTAATTATATTAATTAGAGTTATTCAAACATGTTTGCCAATGATGAAATGTCTTTGCCCGCTTTATAGCGCAAAGCATATGTCCCGTCCATGTTCATATATTGTTTATTGCTTTAACCCACACATTATAATGTGCCAAGTCACTTCTATATTTAGCAATCAATGAAGAATCAATTGAAGGAACGAAGCTATTTGAGCCAAGTCTAAAAATAAGTACCCCACTGTATGACAGATAATAATTTAAACTCGAGGGTATTTTAAAATAAAGTGCGATATGTTATTGACAGGAAGGATACTGCGTCGATACAATTTTAAATCTTTTTTTAAATAAATAATCAAAATAATAAATAAAAATATGAACTACTGAAGACGATAGTCGGATTATGGTACCGTGGTCAATGTCTTTAGTTTAGTAAGAGTTTCTGGATTTAAACCCACTTTACCGTCATTTGATACCTACTTTATATCTTTTTCTCATTCTTCTTTTTTTAGGTCTAAGTCCTGTCACTCTCCGGTCCGCTCCTGGGAGGTGGAAGACCAGCTATCCCTCCATCGTTTAAGTGGTCTTCCTGGGGGTCTGATCCCGCTTATGCTGCTGTCCGCTGCTATCCTCACCACTCGATCCGAACTCGCTCTTCCTTCTTCTTCTTCTTCCCACATGATTTCTTCAGAAACGTCTTCTTTCTCTTCCCCATCGCACAACATTTTCAACATCGCAGATTTTATTTTATTTTTTATAATGTAAATAAATATAATGTAAGTAAAATATAATGTAAAAAACTTTAAAGCAACCAACTGTGTCTGGTTGTGGTCCCGTGAGTCAGAGATTCTCGGTTCGAACCCCTGCTCCGCAATCCGATATCCATTTATAATCATGAGCCGCGTAAGCTCACAGAAATAGTATGAAATTATTTTTATTTTTTAATTAACAAAACATAAATTGTTTACATTTATTTTAATGACAATTTTAAATAAATTTTTAAAAATGCAGAGACCCACCAAGTGTGTCTTGTCGGTGTAAATGATAAAAACACATTTTTTTTCTTGAAAAAAAAACCCTTACAAATACGATTTCAATACGAAATAATTAAATTAATCACAAGAAATCACCTTCTAGTAAATACAGAATTTTACACTTTATGAAAACATACAAAGAACCACAACATCAAAAGCAAAATCAAACACAAACAAACACAAATCAAAATCAAACACATACCTCGTTTGGTCAAAGGAAGTTTGAATTTTATGCAAAATTTAAACAAATAATCCACAATATCTTTTTTTAAACATTACTTTTTATAAAAAAGCTATTCATATCTGGATAATGGATTCGGATAGGTTTTTAATAGATCGTATCATTTGGCATGTCTCGGCCGTATCATTTATAAGAAAAAAAAGTCTGGCTCTACGTGCAGCCGGCCTCTTACTAAATTATATCACATAAATATGGTTGCGTTTTCTTTTTTTATTTACATCCAACATTTTTGTATCGGCGCAGTAGTCTAGCAACAAATTCATATTAGTTCAAAGCGTAAAATATGACAATTCAAACGAAAAATAAATTGATCAAAATTAACCCCGCAGGTTTCAAAGTCAATTGGTGTCAACGTCAATACTAATTCAATGCGATAATGTCATATCCGCCCCCAGCTTCGTTCAAGGAATATCGCATTTATGAAGTGTACTCATAAGTATCATTCTCAATTGTGTTATTAGTTCTTATGGTTTTATGATCGAACGATTGATGACCGCATCAATCAGTTTGCTATGCGCCAATAATTATTGTGTGTTGGGAAAATGTAGGTTGGCACTTTTTTTTTTATTCACAGTATTTTGACTGTGTGCAATTTTTTTTACCCAAATTCTAGATTTGCTGCATCATTTGAGTTCATTTTATTGAGATTTTTCATTGACATTTAGCCCTGTAAATCCCTAGATTTCCATGTTCTCTCAGATAAATGTGCGGCAAAACGTTAGAGTACTATTCTTTCATTCACCTTTATAACTTTTTTTTTTAAACATAGTTTTAGTTTACATTTAGACCAGAAGATGGAAGCAAAGCTGCCGAAACTAGTCGTCATAAAATAAATTCAAGTGGTAAAAAAACAGTTGTTTTTCATTTAAAACTAATACTATTAGTCACGAACTACAATATTCCTTCTTTTTTTCTTAGATGGGAATGGTATTAATTATATATCTTGCTTATTTTGTACAAGGTTTATAGATCATTAAGTGGATGTTTGTTTCTTCTAACTTGAAATAAAAATGTTTTATTTTCATATGTGTTGGGAACAAGAGGGATAATCTAGTGTGGGCCAATCGGGAACTTATCAGCATTTGATCATTGCTGGGAAAAAACTAAGTAAAACTCCTCAGGAGAAGCCGGACTGTTGACTGTCGTCAGCAGGCCTTCCGTTCTTCGTAGAAGAGGGTTCGGCATTTTGTGTCCTACCTTGGTTTATGGTACCAATGTCCATCACACATACAATATTGAAACATATTATTTTTTACCATCTCAACAAAGATGAAGACGAATATGGAAGTCTGGGCATTTACCGGGCTGACGGCCGTCATAGACTGATGTAAGTGATCACTTTACACACGTGTAAAGTGATTACTTTAACCACAATACTCTAATTCTTGGAATTTCTATATATACTAACCAATTCCAGTAGTGATCATGTCTATGATCAAGAACAGTGTCCGTCGATGGTTGCTTCTCGTTGGAAGGGTTGTCTACCTTGTAGTAGAAAGTAAATTAATTAAATTAAAGTCCAAGTGTAATTATTTTATTACTGTAAATTGTAATTGTATCTTTTGTATGTAATGTATAAAATCTAATAATAAAAAATAAATAAATAAATGTATTTAGATGTAAGTATTTCGGCTCAACACAGGCCATGCCTAAAGAGCCGTAATTCATTTAGTAAAAAATGTCTTAACCTATGAAATAAAATTGAAAAAACATTGTTCTTGAATCACTAGAACTTTACTAGAGACATGTATTGGTGAGATGAAAAGAAGCTTTTTATTGAGCAGAAACCCTTTCAGTAAATTTCAGCCCCGTAAATGCCCAAACTTCTATATTCTTCTTCATCTTTGATGAGACGTCAAAAAAAATAATAACTCCTAGAATTGGAGATAATCAAGATTTGTGAACAAGTGTTTGGACACACTCAAAATATTGTAAAAAATATTATTTATTATATCGCACACTGGATTATTGACCTTACATATGAGATGTGAATAATAAAGGTGTGTCAACTTAGCATATCGCTCACTGCTTTCAAGAACGTCATAAATAAATAAAAAACTTGATTTTTCAGGAGAACGTTTGTAAAGTTTAAAAATATAATACAATGGATTAAAAATGAATAACAAGCCACTTTTTGAACTTTTTACTGTGCAACAGATCTTTTTAGGTAAAACCTGATGGTTTTTTCTCCATTTGAAAAATATTTAATAAATATAAAAAAATAATTAAACAATCCCTTTTCTTCAAAATGCAAAAACAATAATTTCTGCAAAATCAAGTTAAAAATATGCCACTTTTGCTGGGATATACAATAGTTCACAACATTTTGAGTGTGTCCAAATGCTTGTTCACAAAATCTGGATTATCTCCAATTACAGGAGTTATTTTCATTTTATTTTTTAACATCTCATCAAAGATGAAGAATAATATGGATCTCACCAATATTTACATCTCACCAATAGATGTCTCTAGTGAAGTTCTAGTGATTCAAGAACAAGGTTTCTAAATTGGTTGATATAAATAGAACTTCCAAGAATTTGAGTAGTGTGGCTGTCAATAAAGGGTAGAATTGGTGAATGTTACACGTGTGTAAAGTGATCACTTAAACCAGCCTATGACAAATGCCCAGACTTCCATATTCTTCTTCATCTTTGATGAGATGTTAAAAAATAATATGGGATATAGTTCATTGTCTAGGCATCCCAAAAACATGCGCAACTGAAAATTTACGATTTTTGATTTATGACGTTCTTGAAAGAGTGAGCGATATATGTATCTCTTCTGCAGTGAGATGCCATATGATTCAAGCTATCGTTGCTTGAAATGATCGTATGTTTACTTTGTATGTTCTTTTGTATGTAGCCAGTGATGGAGTGCTCCGGCATATTTGTTTCTCGCTGCTAACAGAATGGAAGGATTTATTTTTTCTGGTACATTAAACAAAAGTTCCATAAAAATTCGCGTTAAACTTTGCAATACTCATCTGAGAAATACCGCGGCGAGGGGGCGGCGGGCAAAAAGGGTTCTGCGAAAATAAATCGAGAAGAAATTATAATTAAAAAAGTGTGTTTTTCAAAAGGAAAAATGATAAACTGAAGTAGATATTCCGCCGGTAGCGAGACTTGCCAGTGGCGACGCGCGAAAGGGGATCGTTTTCTATCATTTCGTTGACCTAATCTGACAAAACCTTTATTAAAAACATTTTGAGGGTGTCTAAATACTTGTTTACAAATCTGGATTACCTTTAAATCTGCTCATAAAAAGCTTTCCTCAATCCAATTATTTATTGGAACACTGACAGAACATCATATCAAAATAAAATAGTGTATTTTTTTAAACGCAAAAATAAATTATTTTAGTACTTATATCTTCTTCAAACCATTATGTGCACAATACCGAATGGTGATACGGCACTGCACTATAAAAACTCAGTGTTTTCTTGGTCGTTAACACATAAAAGAAAGGTCATCAGTCCTCAGCTTCAGGTAACAATCCAGGGTAATATTAAATAAACATTGGAGTGAAAAAATCCCACCCCTGGGAATCGAACCCAAGAGGGCCTCCAGAATAGTAGCCCAATGTGTTGAGTTAATATACTTCATATGTACTAAAATGATTTTAAAAAAAATGCTACAGAAAGATAACATGATTCGAAGACATGGCCTAGGTGACGTTTGTATATGATAGAAGGACCTACAACCTGAGGACGAGGAGAGCTGACCCTAACAGTCTACAAGGACGACAATTTGGGATTGAGCAAGGAAGAAGAAGATATAAAGTATATTTGAATCCTTGCATTCTTTCCT
This sequence comes from Brachycentrus maculatus, assembly GCF_059751285.1. NCBI lineage: Eukaryota > Metazoa > Arthropoda > Insecta > Trichoptera > Brachycentridae > Brachycentrus > Brachycentrus maculatus. The sequence goes on from NW_028281426.1 coordinate 9,681, forward strand.
CATACAATCGATCATACAACGTTTTGCCGCATAATTCGTCTGAGAGAACGCATAACGACTGCATTCAGTCTACTTTTATCCTGGCTTTACCAAGTCCTTGTATTATATATTTTAACAATACACTTTTTACGATAGAATTATAAAACATGCACTGTATCGCATACCGAGCTTACCTTATACCTAAAAAATAAATAATTATATTAATAGATTTGGCGTTTTATTATAGATAGAACTCTATTTTAATTTTTGTATTAAATGTCAAATCAAAAACTGATTTTTTTTCTCTATTAACTTGTATATTATTATTAGAAAACACATAAAAATCAATTTTATGATAATTATTTGTGAATTACAGCAACATTCGTTTGAAAATGCCATCATAACTTGCAAAACAATTGTCACAAAATTGATTTTTACCTGTTTTTCAACAATAAAATACAACGTATTCGACTAAAAAAACTAGTGCTTTATTCAACATTTAATACATAAAATGACTTATTCAATTGTGAAAAAGTATGAAATGATTTTTATTCAAATTAATCGCGGTACGCCACTGCGCGGAGGGTAGATATGACGAACCGCAGAAGAGAGAAATAATTTTCCGTTATCGCCGTCGGCTATAAATTTTAACTGGACTTTTTTCCTGTAACTCTTACATAACTGTGAACCTATCCATTTCTCACCATCCTACCCCCGACACAGAAAAAAACCAACCTCCTTCCTTCCTCCCCCCTAGACCTCCCGCGATATCGCGGCGTGCCCTTTGCACCCCCTCCCCTTTGATTCAGTTAGTGCGATGTATTTTTAAATTAATATCTTTTTTAATTAGAAAGTAATATTAGAGAAAGGAGCGTCATACCAACGTATCTTATTTAATTATAATAAAATAATGTTAAATATATGGTTTACAACATTTTGAGTGTGTCAAAATACTTGTTCAGAAAATATGGATTATCTCCAATTACAGGAATTATTTTCACCTTATTTTTTGACATCTCATCAGAGATGAAGAAGAATATGGAAGTCTGGACATTTACGGGGCTGACGACCGTCATAGGCTGGTTTAAATGATCACTTTACACACGTGTAATATTCACCAATTCTACCCATTATTGACAACCACACTACTCAAATTCTTGGAAGTTCTATATATATGAACCAATTTAGAAACCTTGTTAGTGATTCTAAAACATATTCCAGAAAATTAAGATTCCAAATCTAAGATTTTACCGGTTCCATAGTAATTAAAATAAAATAAGACTGCCATTGCTGCATTGCGAATCTGAAACATGAATGTAAAATTGTAACCATGAAATTCACATTTTTTAAAAACTTATACATATGATTCTGAATCTTGGTGTAATGGTACGAATAATTTTGATGTAAAAAAAAACATCGTTTAAAAAATCCAAAAAAAAAAAAAAAACCGGCAAGATTTTGAATCTAAGTTCAATGCTACGTAAAATATGAATATAAAATATTCATCATAAAAAAACAGCATCTATTGCTCAATTGTCCAATTCATCCCCCTCCATGGCGTTTTATTCTGCACTTCGGCATTAATAATATCTGGTCGTGGTCGCTTCCTTCCTGGGGGTGGGTTTCCATGCGGCCGCATCTCGGCAGGTTATTTTTTGATTATTTTTTATTTCAAACAAAATTATTTTCCAAACTCGCGTAGAAAAATGGCGATAATTTTTAAATTATTACCGCGTGTACGCCGATCACGCTCTGCCGGCCGATAACGTAGCTCGGGGAAAAAGGTTGGGTGGGTTTCACGCGACCTTCTAATAATTTTAGTTTATTTTAATTGATATCTCAAATTCAGAATTTCACCATTATTGGCTATTTAATATCTATTAAGGAATTGTTTATTTTCATTTCATCATAATTACAAATTACAAATTACAATAATGTGGCCACCCGTGGAGTTTTCCCGTGCCGAGAGTTTGGTTCGGTTGAATGGAAATGAAATTCTAGTTAAATGGAAGTGAAAGAAAAAAGAAAACACAAATATTTGAGTTATTACAAAAAAGTATGCCGTCCGCCATTAGAAATGTTAAGTAATTCAATAGACGGACTACCATTGCGATCAAAAAACAATTTATAAAAATAATATGATTTTTAGTATCGCAAATATATATGATAATTATGCTTCAATGTGTAAAAAACTTAAACATATTTTTTTTTTTAAGTTTTATTTTATTTTATATTTGTATGGATAAATTTCTGTTAAAAATGAACATTAAAACACTTTTTAAAACACATTAAATATTTTTCCGATGTATCTTGTTAATTATTATTCAAAATAAATAATTTAATCTTAAAATCATATCATAAAAATAAATTCACTTATGGATCACTGATTTTTCAAAACTTCATAAATAATTTTAAAATACTCCAAAACATTTCAGTATAAATATCTACATAGATTTATCCAAGGCCACACTTAAATACTTCCATTGTTTCACAACGCAAATTATCCTAACAGGAAATCAAATAAATTATCAAATACATCAACGGATTTTTAAAGTGAAGTCAAAAATAAAGTTTTTCCATTAAATATTATCCGGACCAATTCAGTCCCGCTTCGCTCTTAAATACTTACACAAGATCTTACCGAACGGCGCGGCGAATTATTTCCGCCGTCGGTTTTCGTTCGTTCGTTTTTCTTTTTAATTATGGTTTTACCGGAAGACCTGATAGGAAATTAGATTTCTTCTCTTCATTTAATCTGGGGGTCGGTTTCGGGGGGCGGGGGTAGCGGGTATCCAAGAGATCTCTTTCCGGTATAAAACCATTAAATCGCGGTATTTTTTCAACACTCGCGACGGAATGAGCCAAACTACCCCAGCCTCCTCTCTTGCTACAAATTGAAATTAGGTTTACCGCGTTTAAGTGGTATCTTTAATATTGGTTACAGAAATCATTGATTAACATAAAAAAAACGTTTTATGTCATGCGTATTTTTTTCGTAACTTGTATTTTTTTTTGTATTTGACAACATAAAATGTACAATGGTACCTGAAGCGGAGCGCAGATCACCTTTCCTTCATATGTTAAAGATCTATATAACACTGCATTTATATGATGTAGTGGCCTATGCACCATTGTGGGCGGATGAGGGTTTGTTTCGAAAATGAAATGTACAATTACAGGTAAAAAATATTCCATTATATTAATTTAAAAAAGATCCCACAAAAGCAAGGCCTATTTGTGGGTGTACATTTTATTTTATGTTGTATTTAAAGGGTACTGGAAAGAATATAATAGATATCAAAAATATAAATAAATAAAAAGTGCTTATATGAAATACAAATATTCGATTTTTATAGAAAGAAAAATGCAAATAAAAGTGTAATATTATGTTAACTTTAAATTAAAAGAAGACGCTACTTAGATCTGTTTTTTTTTTAAATAATTTTGACAAAACTTAAATAATAATAAAAAAATAATATACATATTATGCCTATAGTTTTTATAAAATGAATTATACAGTTTTGGATCTACGACAAATTAGTCTCTTTGCTCGAGTTTGAATTTGCAAAAAGTGATATCCATTTAATCTTTGGCTAGATATAAAAAAAACATATAGATTATTTAAATGAACGCTTAGGTCAAATTGATGTTGATATTATTTCTTTTAATTTTGATAAATTGATTTGACAGTCATTAAGTAGTTAAATCGTTTAAAAAATACTTGGTTAATGCCACTTTTTCTAAAAATCTACTGCGACATGTATTTCGATACATTCCGCATCATTTTTGTTTTGCATACGGTGTTTGAAAATAGTTCAAAATGCATCGAAACACATCGAAACACACTCGTAATAGATGATGAGAAAAAAAATGTATTTACGAATACCATTTAAATTCTTAATAAAGCCTAATCGTTAATCTGTCCTGCGCTTCAGGTACTAATCCAGAAGGATATTAAATATAGTGAAAAATTACTTATATAATTCTTACCCTAATAAGAATCAAACTCGGGACCTCCAGTGGGAAAGCCACCATTTTATATTTATATTCATAGATTTTTTAAAAGTGGTCATTGTACTATTTTTTAAATCCAAGACTGATTAAAAATTCATCATGATTTATTTTTAATTGTTTATTAATGTAACAAAATTCAATGCAGTACCATATCTATGCTAAATAGCTTGTAGATAAGCAAAATTTATATTAAGTTTGAAATTCTTGCGAATCCCTACAGAAATTAATAACAATCTCTCGTCTGATTAAAGCGAATGCAAAATTAATGCTCCCGATAGAAATATTAATGCGCTGCTACCCCCCACAGAAATATATAATTTAATTAAAAAAGAAAAATATTTATGGGGGGTGTTGCGTTATCTCTTCTCGGTTCTGCCCCCCTAATCAAATAAAATTCTTCGACTCATTAACGCTGGGGCCCTCAACTTTCATGCACCTTCTTCTGTGACGTGCTCTCTGATTATTTTGACTGCAATTAAGAGGGGTGCATTTTGTAATTTGAAAATTTTATCAGATGCACGAAGACATTATTCTCGCTAAAGTGTTCCGACTTTTTAAGCACCGAAATGATTATTCTTAGACAGGTACTCCTTTTAGTTTTTTTTACAGAATACAGAATCACAAATTTTCATTTCTTGATGCTGTTTTCATTTTTGAATTATTTCGTTGTGATGTGTCGTGTTTTTGTATCAGTCGTTTTTTAGAAATGCGGCGATGTTTCTCATTTAAGGTGAAGTTTTGTATTGACATTTCGTGGTGGAACTGCATTTTATAGAATAAAATAACAACTATGTTATTTTTCCACATGAATTATATTTGACGAGCAACTGGGTGTCATCGTAGCCAACATCGTCAGATGATGTCGGTTACGACGGAACCCGGTTGCTGGTCAAATAAAATTAATGTGGAAAAAAATTACAAAATTGGTACTTTATTCCATTATAGATTACTTTTCGTATGATTTGGGAAAACTGTACACTGGGTACTATAGCGATCCTTTACAACATTTTGAGTGTGTCCAAATACTTGTTCACAAATCTGGATTATCACCAATTATAATAGTTATTTTTCATATTATTTTTTGACATCTCAACATCTCAAAATCGGATCATACATTTAGAAGTTCCAAAAAAATGAGTAATGTGGTTGTCAATCATGGGTGAATGTTACAAGTATGTAAAGTCATCACTTAAACCAGCCTATGACGGTCGTAAGCCCCGTAAAAGCCTAGACTTCCATATTCTTCCCTATCTAGTTGAGATGTCCAAAAATAGTAGGGATTCTTATTATGTTCCCTCAAAAAAGACTTCGGCTCTTAGTGCATGTTTGTTCTGCAACCCTTAGTGCATATTGGTCTTCGGGTCGACCAAAATCGCATGTGATAAACATTTTTTGTAGTTGTAAGTGTGTGAATACTGCTATGGTCTTGACGTGTAGTATTGTTTGCATGCTGTTGTAGTGATTATCCTGACGAAGAGACGAGTACATCCCGAAACCGGTAGACAAAAATCTCGGTGAGTGGTTATATACTAATATTACTAGCAGTTTTTTAAAAAATATGAAAGTAAAAATGATTAACCACAAAGTAAATGCATCATTTTGAGTGTGTCCAAATGTTTTCTCACAAATCTGTATTATCTCCAATTATAGGAGTTATTTTTCATATTATTTTTAGACATCTCAACAAAGATGAAGAAGATTATGAAAGTCTGGGCATTTACGAGGCTTGCGACCGTCATAGGTTGGTTTAAGAGACTTTACATATGTGTAACATTCACATATTCTAACACCATGATTGACAACCACAGTAAGGGCGTTTGTCCACTACACGGAATTACACGGAATTTTACCGTCCGGCACGTCAGTTAGCGTTTTAAAACGATGATTGGTTTGGATTGGCATGTGCTTTTGTCCATCTTTCTTCGGATCGGATCTCTCAAAACCAGACTGCCGGACGGTAAAATTCCGGGTAGTGGACAAGCGCCCTAAGCGTGGTTGTCAATCAAATGCCAATGACGTCTATCAAACCTATTTTTCCATATTCTTCTTCATCTATGTTGAGATGTCAAAATATAATACAAAGGAAATGCTTTAAATATTAATCACATTGAGAATACTAGATGACATCGTTCGTTTACGAAATAATGTCTTCATATTCTCGTAACTCTTTCCTTTTAAATCCATTGGGTTCCATGTAAAATCTCAGGATCACAATACTTTGATTTTTTTAATTAAAAGATCCTTTTTGCAGTCTGAAGTGCGGCGCGAAAGGGCGTCGCTAATGCCCCGGTGGCCGTGCGGTGACGTCGTATCGGCGCTGCCAAAGGGTACCCGGCTCGGTGCCCGGGCGCGGCTTAATTAATAGGCGCAAGGGAAGAGGGTGTCTCAATACACACTTGTTCCCTTTTGTCGTACGGCTGCGAACAGTCAGAAAGGAAGTAAATTACTGCAGGGCCGGAGCGGAGAGATGGCGTTAAAAAAACACATTTTCAACATTTTGAGTGTGTCCAAATACTTGTTCACAAATCAGGATTATCTCCAATTATAGGAGTTATTTTTCATTTTATTTTTAGACATCTTAACAAAGATGATAAAAATATGGAAATTGGATTATATACTTAGAACTTCCAGAATTTCCAAGTATCCATAAAAATAAAGAGTTTCTGCTTAGTAAAAAACTTATTCGTCTTCTAAATAGATGTCTCTAGTGAAAATTCTAGTGATTCAAGTACAATGTATCGAAATTGGATCATATTTATCATATTTATAGAACTTCCAAGAATTTTAGTATTGTGGTTGTCAAACATGGATAGAATCGGTGAACGTTACACGCGTGTAAAGTGATCACTTAAAAAAGCCTATGACGGTCGTCAGCCCCATAAATGCACAGACTCCCATATTCTTCTTCATCTTTGATGATATGTAAAAAAAATAATATGAAAGATAACTCCTATAATTGGAGATAATCCAGATTTGTGAACAAGTATTTGGACACACTAAAAATGTTGTCAAGTGTTTTTAAGTATTTAAATATTATAATAATAATATCTAATGCACCCCTGTATTGCATTCAAACATCCGTAAAATATTCTTAAAAGTTGTCGGAAAAGGGCATCAAGAAAAACATCCTAAGCGACATTAGCATGTAAAAAAAGCCACACTGTGTATTTCAATTTCCCCAAGAAAACTGTATTAACGAGATGCTAAATTTTGCGACCGTTGTCAAAAGATTTTTTTGTTGAAGGTATATTAAGATTAAGTGATATGAATGATATATCCACTTTTACTCGGAGGGTGAAAATACGATTTTATCAATTAGTGTAAGGTTTCACAGCAACAAAGTAAAAATGGTGAATTTTAAGGTTGTACTTCGAGTCAACATCAAGGAATACTATGATATTTTTTTTATGAACGTGCTAGATTTTATTTCCTGTTTTTCTTGTAAACGGTTTTTCAAAAAATCTCAATTAACCCTGTAACACCTATGCATAATTAATTAATATTTATCAGTAAAATACTTTATTTCGTAAATTGATTTGGAAGTCGGTCTTTGTCGTAATATACATTTATTTTCAATTAAAATTTTCACTTGGTATATATACCACTTCTTCTTAAAATAAATATTAGTGAATTCACACTCTAATATTAAAAAACATTACCCTGGACAGATCCCTTAAACGCGGAAGTGATCACCTTGCCTTCATGTAAGTAATGATCTAGATAACACTGCGTCAATGCGATGCAGTGCCCTATGTACCATTGGGTCCGGATAAGGGTAAGAAAATTTAGTTTATTCATATTTGTTGAGATATCGATAATTATATATTTAAAAAATAACACTTACGTGTACAAAACTAACATTTGTGTACAAATATTTGCTGTCATTTTAATAGAGCGTTATGTTTTTTTTAAGACTTTAATTTATAAAAAAAAGTGGATCAAACTCATATTTAAGAACAAAGATTTGGACGAAAGCAAAATATATTTTTTTTATGTAAACATATTTAATTACTTCCCTTCGAAAAAAATCCTTGCCTATTGCCTATGTGTGCCAGGATTTAGAGCAAATTTCGTTTATATGTCTTAAAAATGATAGTTAAATAATGTTTAAATAAAATTTAAATAAAGTTATTCCCTATATCCCTTAAAACAGAAACTAAAAATATTGTGATATGCATGTATGTTTTTATGTTTTTTTATTATTTTTATAAAAAAATAAAAATAAAGAGATCAGGCTACACAGGGTTAAGATGCTTGACTTTTAGGTTAGAATGGATGTCAGTCGTCACTCCAGCGGCGTATTGTGGGGTGGCGGTCTGGAGGGTACGTCAATTAATTTTTTCCCGGCGAAGAGTTTTCAATAACTCAAAGAAATTTCTACAAGTCGGTTCGATTTTAGTTCGCGGCACTTTTAAACATGTTCTTTACAATGAGTTCCACCTTGGGTGTGCGCTCGGCTCACCTGGAATGCAGTGACGTAGGCTTTTCACTTTGATTAACTATTACACTTTTATATTATTTTTGACATCTCATCAAAGATGAAGAAGAATATGGAAGTCTGGGCATTTACGGGGCTGACGACCGTCATAGGCTGGTTTAAGTGATCACTATACACACGTGTAACATTCACCAATTCTACAGATTATTGACAACCACACTACTCAAATTCTTGGAAGTTCTATATATATATGAACCAATTTAGAAACCTTGTTCTTGAATCACTAGAACTTCCCTAGAGACATCTATTGGTGAGATGTTAAGAAGCTTTTTAGTAAGCAGAAACTCTTATATTAGTATGTTAGGTCCGAATCCTAGATTATAATTAATATATTACACTTTTATAGAAGAAAAATAAAGAAATGAATACTCTAAGGAGCATATATGGCAAGAGTCTACGAGAAGGAAGAAGGAACACCAGGATAAGAGAAATATGCGAGATCGAAGATCAAAGATTTAGGCGGGGAAGGCAACAAGAAGACAATTGTATGTGCATGTGAGGAGGATGGAACCATCCAGACTCCCCCACATTGCAGGAGACTCACGGGCAGACCACTAAAGAGATGGATTGACAGCTGGGAATCGTCATCGCAGGAGGCTAATCCCTCTTAAAAACCAGACCACAAAGCCTACACAAAGAAGAGGAACAAAAATAAAATAATTTCATTAAAAGACACATTGTCCACCTCCGTAGCGCAGTGGTCAGCGCGTTTGGCTACCGTACTGGAGGTCCCGGGTTCGATTTCTAGGGGGATCAAAATAAATATGGCCGATTTTCACTCTCATATTTATTTAATATCACCCTGGACTGGTACAAGAAGCGCAGGGCTGATCACCTTGCCTACATGCAATTAACGATCAAGATAACATTGCGTCGCTACGATGCAGTGCTATATGCACCATTAGGTGCGGATAAGGGTTAGAAGAAAAGACACATTTGTAAACTTTATAAAGTGTAACTTTATAACTTTATAAAGTGTACCAATAAAAAAGTGGTTAAAACAAAATTGTTTAATTTTATAAAGCTTATAAAATGTGCCACAAAGTAAATGCGAAAAAAAAATCAAGAAAAGACACAATTTGTGTTTGAAGGGTATTTCTATCCGCTCGCTCGACTGGTGCTAATCTGCGGGACGGGTAGTTCTACCTTTCACCCAGCTGCACTTCAAAAGCGGATGTTGATTTCTTGATTTTGTTTGCTAATGCAATACAATTTCAATAAATGAATGAAAGCAAATAAAACCTTTAAACGTTAACTAAACTGGCAGTACACAATGGAGTCTTAGTTCTTACCCTAAGGTATGGAAGTAAAGCCGAAGAAGGATGAAAGTAGACTGAATGTAGTCAAAGTGTGATCTCTCAGAAGAATGTGTGGTAAAACGATGTATTATCGATGTTCGAATGATGATGTAAGGAAAGAATGCAAGACTGATAAAATTGAGAAAGGTGTGTTGAGATTGTTTGAACACGTAGAGCGAATGAGTTAATAAAGAAATGTAAAACAAATTTATGAGGTGAATTTAATAAGAAATACAAGCAGAAAAATAGCAAGATAGCTTAGCGTGATCAAGTATTACTAATACTTGATCGAGGCCAGGTCAGGAGTCGGAGTAATTTTTTTTTTAATAATTTTTTTATTGGAAAACCAACAGAATATTTATCAAAAATAACAAATTATAATAAAATTTAAAAAATTACAATCCAATTAGAGGTTTTCACTTAAGTAATCTAAAAATTTAAATAAACTGTCATGTACATAAAAGTATAACTATATAATAAACTTTCATGACATGTTTTTATCTAATAATGCAAATTTTCTTTATCAACTAGTCAAATAGACATCATAAATATTTCTCTTAAACGTATTAAAAGAAACATCATTGATATCTATTTCATTAAGCATTACATTTCAAAAATTAAAAATGAATTTTGGTAGGACTTGGTGTGCATAATCAGCGGGTATGTATAAGGAGATGCATGAATGTTGAAGAGGCGAAGAATGATTTCTAATAGAGTGGTGTAGCGTTCTATTCTCTCTGTCTACCCTGCAGAAAAGCGGTGTGATGGTTAGTTATCAAGTTATTCATATTTATATTGGAGTCAAAGATAACTCAATTGAAATTTTCAAGAAAAATCGATGAATTTAATTAAGTGCTTTTTCTTGTCACGAGACGCCAATGGAGATTTTTGAAAACCACAAAGAGATGGAAGTTGAAATACCGCCGAACGTCATTGTCGCTGCGTGAAAATGCATACAGATTTATTTTGTAAGGGCATATGTGACTCGTAATTCAAAAGCCCTTACGACATTTCGTTTCTGATGTTTGTCACCAAATGCGGTTTCATTTATTGAAATTCACATTTAAAGGTAATTACTAAACTACATATCGCTCACTCCTTTCAAGAACGTCAAAAATCAACAGTCATCCATTTTCAGTTGTGCATGTTTTCAGAATGCCCAGAAAATGTACTATATCCCAGCAAAAGTGGCATATTTTTAACATAATATTTACCCGCTTCAGGGCAGAAAGTGTTGTTTTTTGCATTTTGAAGAACAGGTATTGTTTAAGTATTTTTTTTAAATATACTAAATATTTGTTTTTATATGTATACTAAAAAACCTTCAGGTTTTACCTAAAAAGATATGTTGCACAGTAAAAAGTTCAATAAGTGGCTTGATATTTATTTTTAATACATTGTACAATATTTTTAAACTTTTAAAACGTTCTCCTGAAAAATCAAGTTTTTTTATTCATGACGTTTTTGAAAGGAGTGAGCGATATGCGATCGTAAGCTAAGGCTTACGATCGCATATCGCTTACAGGTAAGATTTCACATCTTTAGGGGTGTAAGCGCAATATTTACATATGTATTTATTTTTCCATATACTTACTCATCACTCACTATTTTTACTATAGCATTTTTTTTAAAACGCTATCGAGTCATTTATTGATTACAATTTTTATGATCGCACTACTTTTTTTCTTCTTTTTCTTCTTCTTCTTGGTGTAGGCCTTGTGGAGTTTTTTTAAAGGGGGATTAGCCTCCTGCGATATTGATTCCCAGGTGTCAATCCATCTCGTTAGTAGACTGCCTCGGATTCGTCTACCTCAAGGTTGGCCGTGCAGTGCGATTTGTCGTATTTCTGACAGGTAAAATATTGTATGTTGTTCAAAATAAATCATGCAGATATGATACATTGTGTAGATACAATAAGTATCCTTAAATTTACATCTTTAATTTAAATACAGCTAGCGACATCTGTTGAAAAAGTTGTAAACTATTTTGCTGGATGATCGTAAAATCGATATGTAAGAAGAATTCTCGATATGCAAGAAGAATTTCCGAAACAACGCCATCTATAGAAAACTTTCTGAAGCTTTTATGGACGAAGTAAATAAATCATTGATTTACATTCTCCAAAGACAAATGTTTCTTATTTTTCATTCTCTTATTCTCGCAGTTGCTAAGTTTGTAGACATGAAACTAACATGAATAATTTAATGAAGAATTTACATTTTGTTTCCAAAAGAGAAATATATGTGTTTTTATTATTTACACAAATATTTCAATTTCATACTATTTCTGTGAGCCATAATTTGAGCTCATAATTGGAACATTGAGCTTTGAGCTCCTCACGCTTGCACAGTGCAAGTATGCCAGAGTGAGTTGCGAATATATTGTCGCGGTACCCGAATTTTTGTAAATTACTTAACGTCCATTGACTCTGAAATCTAGCTACGGCTTATGCAACACCGCTTATCATGACCCTACTCAGGCTTATCAACTTTTTAAGTTTTATAGCCTTTGCCTACTCGTGAGTGGATTTACTCTTTATGTTTGAAGTTACTATAATTTCATGTAATTCATGAGTGAAAATTCTAGGCAAAAACACACACTCTTCCCGCACACTCTTTACGTGCTGTTTATACGTGAATTTGTTTCCGGTATTCACAAAATACCTCCGATGTACCCGATAAATTCTGATTATTATAAATATTATTTTTTTAAATCAATGCGTATATCGCAGTCATACAGGAGAAAGTGACCGACTGCATTTTTTTTACAAAAACGTGATCATTGACTATTTGATATCTTACTAGCTTAATATTGCCTGAAAAAATCCCGATGGATTTTAATCTTGGAAGTACAATATACTGACTTGTTAAAAATGACTAACTGCCTTGATGTTTATTTTCTTGCCAAGCAAAAGTGACTTAAATGGCCCTCCTGAACATTTTACGTTTTGGAAGTTGGTCACTTTCTCCTGTACGACTACGATATATGTTATGGAGGAATACCTAAAGTCTTGGCCTTGTATTTATTATATTTATAAAGATATTGATGGTTATTAAAAGCAATGTTTAAAAGGTACACAACAGCAGGAAGGGAGAGTTAATAATATACAAAAAAATATTACTTAATTTTATTATTGGGACCCACTACACAGTGGGTGATCGAACCATTTCAAGCACTGCCTAACGGATGTAATTAAATATCCTTAAACTATAAAGCTTTCAGTGTCGATCATTGTGCAAAGTTTTCCACTTACCCTTTAACGACTGATGTAGCAACAGCAACAGTTTAACAAGACGCGGTTAAGGGTGATGCCTGATTGGCCCTTCGATTTGCCAAGATTGACAGACGACAAGGGGTTGAGTGGTGTTGCTAGTACGTTGGAGAAGGTTCAAATTAATTAAGGCAATTTCACTTGATGGCGGTAAGCCACGTGAAAGGGTTAAGTTTATGTAACCAATTTGCAAATAAGATCAATAACATTATAAACACGGTGTCGTAAATATATTGTCGTTATCGTGAATTCACAAATATGTATTTATTTAGATTGGCAGTGACAGGAATATTGAAAGCTTTAAAAAGTAAATTCACAGTGAAATTTGGATACAATTTTGTTATGGTGCATAGATCATACTGACGCAGTGATATCTTGATCGTTAACGGATGAAGCCAAGATGATCACTCTAGAACTTCAGGAACCAGTCCAGGGTATTATCAAATAAATATTATTGGATATAATCACTAACATTTACTTTCACTCCCCGCTGGGAATCGAACCCCAGACCTCTAGCACGGTAGCTGAACACGCTAACTATGACACCTCAGAGGCGGACATTAAAGGTACATATTTAAAATATTTACAAAATTTTGAGTGTGTCCAAATACTTTTTTCACAAATCTGGGTTTTCTGAACAAGTATTTGGATACATTTAAAGTGTTGTGAATAAAATGACTAATCAAATTGTCAGCTGCATTGAAAACAATAATAATATATTCAACATAACCTAAAATCTGGTGATGGAAACATTTAACGTAATCGGATGGCATGTATATCTAGACGTATGGATGTGAAGGAAGCTACTGTGTGGCGTTCCATCTTCTCTGCTTACCCCTGCAGATAAATGAAGTGATGGTAGTAGTAGTAGTAAGAGTATGTTATACTTATAAAATTTTTCATAATAGGGGATGATTCATTAAGTAAATTGTCTCACATTCTCCGTTGCAAGTTTGGTAGATATAATATATTTAAAAATAAAATAAACAGAAACACCCCTTACACAGGTGATTTAAGGGTCGTGAATGCAAGTCAGGGAGGATATTCCTGAAACAAAAGACATAAAATACACTTGCGCATCGGGAAGAGATAAAACTTTAAACTCCGACATGAGATACTTGCTATTTTAATATTTATTCGTGAAACTTGGACCTTAAGTCATCTTGGCTACACCACATGCCTTGACAAGGGGTCGTTTAAAATTGTAACCAAAAAATTTCAAATAGGAAAATACTTGATTAGGGATTGAATGGTTTTGTAATTTAACTCAAATTTAAAAAAAAACCTTCACCACATGGTAAATTGGAAACAAGTATTTGAACACACGCATAACTTACATTTCGCTCACTCCTTTCAACAACGTCATAAATCAAAAACTTTGATTTTTCAGGAGATCGTTTTTAAAGTTTAAAAATATAATACAATGTTTGAAAAATAAATATCAAGCCACTTCTTGAACTTTTTACTGTGCAACAGATCTTTTTAGGTAAAACCTGAATGTTTTTTCTCCATTTGAAAAATATTTAGTTTATTTAAAAATATAATTAAACAATACCTTTTCTTCAAAATGCAAAAACAACACTTTCTGCCCTGTAGCCGGTAAATATTAAGTTAAAAATATGTCGCTTTTGCTGTGATGTAGTACATTTTCTGGGCATTCCGAAAACATGCACAACTGAAAATAGACGATTTTTGATATATGGCGTTGTTGAAAGGAGTGAGCGATTTGTTACTTTCTAAAATCTAACATTTTTTTAGTTTTGATGTTTTTGTTTTACGATTGTTTACCGCGCACTGGTAAAAACACTTTATCTAGGAATATAATCTTGAAATTCAAATGCGAGTTTACATTTTTTTATTAATTTCTGTAGTTATGTTTACTTATAAATATAAAAATAATGAATTTATTTTTCATACATAAGTCACATATATGTATATCATTTCCGATGAGTAATTTATATTATTCATTTTGGGACATAGGATTCAGGTTAACAAGACTGAAACACAAATAAGAAAGTAAAAAAGAATTAAAAAAATTAATCGAAACTAACAAAGGATTAAAAATTAAATAATAAACAATCAACTTAAGAAAGTAATTAATAATAATAAATCCCTTACCGCACCCCAATGGTGCATAGGGCACTGCTTCATATAAACGAAGTGTTATCTCGATCGATTACACACGAAGGAAAGGTGATCATCCCTCCACTTCAGGCACCAGTCCAGTGTAATATTGAATAAATATTAGAGTGAAAAAATCACTTATATTTATTAAACCCCCCTGGGAATTTAACCCGGGACCTCCAGAACGGTAGGCGAGCATGCTGTCCATTACACTACGGAGGCTGACAAAGAGTTAAAAAGTAAAAACTTTTTAAATTTATGAAACAGGCTTATAGAAATGAACATAAGGCATGTTTAAAAGAAACAACAGAAAATATGAGTAATCATAACAAAAAATATCTTTGGATAAACTAATTTTTCAGTTCATTCATTTTGGATCCCTGACTGGGTTCTATATTATATGTAAGTACGTCATCCACCCCGTTAGGAGATGTCTTATAATGTGTGTTTCAAAATAATTGTTCAACCCTTGTTTTAGTAAGAAATTTAAAATTAAAATGAAGTGTCACCGATGACGCTAATGGTAAGAGTTTCACATTTTGTCTCACTTAATACTTTGCATAACGACTTGTTTGGTTGAACTTCAGAAATTTTGTAATAGGTTAGATGTAAACCCTGTAAATTGGGGTGAATAGAAACGCCGTCTTTGGTGGGCATATCGTCAAAAAGATGTATTCTTATTTTTATTTATTTTAACAAAAAAATATCTACTGTCCCGTCCCGTCTTTGGTTTAGGAAAATTTCGATGAACAAGAAAGATACATCCACCATTTGTCGAATGAGGATGGGTCATTGCTGTACGAGAGAGCACCTTGCGAGGATTGGTGTCTTTGACTCCCCCATTTGCGAGTGTCGTTTCGAAGAGGAAGACCTTAACCACGTATTCTTTGTTTGCCCAATGAATGATCAAATGCCAATTTTTTTTAAATCTCTGGCCCCGCTTATTCCCCTCCCTTTAGATATCCATCTCATCCTGGCGAGCAGGAATCCAATTTTGTACAGACTGTTAGTTGTTTTTCTGAAATTGAATGCAATAAATTTATAGTTTATCTTTATAATTTATGGTCTATCATATTTTATAATTAAGAATTCAATTAACTTGACATTGGCAAATGCATAGTATAACATGTGCAACGCCATTCCATATTTAAAAAAAAAAAACAAAACAAAAAAATATATATGTGCATTGATGGGCTTATTGCTAGGAAGCAATATTTCCCATCCAACTGAAAACAGACTAGTGATATTGGTCAAAACGTTTGAAACCATATATTGCTCTTTGCAATTAGAGGGTAGATAGTGCTTGAATATAAATAATAAACGAGAAAGAGTAAAAAAAAAGTATTTATTAATTCAGCATTAACTTTGTGAAATCACATATAGATTTTTTTAAAAAAAACACTTGAATATACCACTTTAATAAGTTTTATTCATATAAACGACTAGTTTCGAAAACTTACAGATGTTTTCATCTTCTGGTAAAAATTAAAACTAACGAATAAAAAATATATTTAGGGGTAAATATAGGTTAATAAATATAGGGAAGAGGGGGGGGGTTAAGGAACAAGATTTTTTTGTAAAAAACAGGTGACGTATTTTGAAACAGTATATTATTAATCAACGTTTTATCAGAATTTAAATTTTTCGAAACTAGTCATATATATAATTAAAACTTATAAATGTGGTATATTCAAGTGTTAATTTAAAAAAATAATAAAAATAAGAAATATCATAAATTTCCATTGACTGCTGTTTTTATATTGTCCGCCTCTTCTGTGTAATTGTCAGCACGCTCAGCTACCGTTCTGGAGGTCTCGGGTTCGATTCCCAGGGGGGGTCAAATAAATATAAGCGATTTTTCACTTTAATATTTATTCAATGGACTGGACTGGACCCTGGACTGGTACCTGAAGCGGAGGGCTGATCACCTTGTCTTCATGCAATCAACGATCAAGTTAACACTACGTCGCTACGATGCAGTACCCTATGCACCATTGGGTACGGATAAGGGTAAAATATATATTTAAATATATTTTTACTTCATATAGACAAAAAAATGTGCGCTGGCGGGCTTACTGCTACAAAATAATATTTTCCAACCAACTGAGAACAGACTAGTGATATTGTTCAAAACGTTTAATACCTTCAGGGTGGCGCAAAATCAATCATTCTATCGGAAGATGTAATAATTTTTGTAAATGGCGTCGTACGTCAATCATATTTTACATGTGTAAACTAGACAGCTACAGTATACAGATAAATTGATAAAACAGGCACAACGTGCATGTGCATTTACGACTCCTTCATAGTATCTATAAGTATTTTTTAAATAAACATTATACATTAATAATATATTATATATTATCCTTTCTTGGTTGTACATATTATACAACGTCACGTTTTAATATTTTACATACGCGAATTTTCAAAAGATGTCAAGTTCAAAATAATGTATTACCAGAATAAGATGTTCTAATGGCCAAACTTTTTCCAAAAATGAATATAAATACTAGAACATTAATACCGCGTTATAATTATTCTAAAGCATAACTCCAGTGTTCTTCAATTTATTTTTTTCATGAACTTAAATATTCTCTAAGTCAATTCTTCAAAAAAACATTTTATTAATTTTATATTGGTTCTACAGTGAATATTATTTACTTATAACCCTTAACCGCACCCAATGGTGCATAGGGCACTGCATCGAATTGACGCAGTGTTATCTTGATCATTACTTACATGAAGGCAAGGTGATCACTCTTGCGCTTCAGGAACCAGTCCAGGGTAATATTGAATAAATATTACAGTGTAAAATCACTGATATTTATTTTCACCCCCCCTGGGAATCGAACCCGGGACCTCCAGCACGGTAGCTAAACACGCTGACCATTACACCACGGAGGCGGACAAAGTGAATATAAAAAGTAAATAAACAAAAAACCTGCACATTCTGCCATCGCTATAATTTTCGAAATAAATTAAATAATCTGTTATAAAAGTTATAAAAGTTACCCCCGATTTTCGGCTTCTAAACATTTGGCTTATGGTTTTGCCGTTAGTTGATTTGGTAGTCACTTTGTGTTAACATCTATCCATTTTTAATTTAAATTTCACTTGGTTAATACCACTATTTTGTAATAAAAATTGTGTGTACGTGTTTCGATAAATTCCGTATAATTTTATACTATGTTTGTAAATGATGCAGAATGCATCGAAACTAAAAATACCTACTCAAAAAAGTACGAAAAAAAATGTACTTATCAAGAGAAATTCAAATTAATAATGGACATTTCGACATGGGGATTTTGAGACACGGGATCATTTGACCGAATTAAATTTTCAATAATAACCGTATTATACAATTACGAAATTATGTATAATTCACCTTCATTTATAATATGAAGAAGCTACTTCCGAAAATATTCATAAATTAAGACGGTTAAACTTTTCAATTTGTGCATATGTTCATATGTCAATTTCAGTCAAATTCTATTGTAGAAATATTCGTCAGCAAAATGTCATGTCCGGCCAATTTGTATACTGAATCAAGAAAAAACCTGTTATTTTGGGTCTCAGTATGTAGAAATACTGAGAGTTTTTTTTATAAACATAATTTTTAAAACATATTTTTAGGATATGGAATAAGAAACTTCATACGCAAGAACTAACATTTTGGAAATGATTTAAAGCCTTGTATTCGTCAAGTCGCAACATAATTTTCTCTAAATCCAGGTAATTGGTTTTTTTTATTTTTTGAAGAAATTGATTTTTTTCTAAAACACCGTTTTTGCATTGAAAAAAAATGATTTTCATCGAAATAATTATATGGTTTTGAATAGAAAAAAGTTTTTGAAAAGTAAGAACTTGAAAAAAAAATTAAAATATTTTTTTCTATATTTATTCTAAAAAACAAAAAATCCATTTATCATTATTTACGAAACTCGGGCGTGAACGACATTTGACCTCTCTGATAGTCTCCGGTGGCATATATACTGTGTTAGCTCAAATACCCCCTTAAATGAAAAAAAAATCGGTCAATTCCCACAGTTGAAGGAGTTCAGGATTTTTCACACGTGTAACGCGAGACAGCTCTTTGGTTCACGTTAATCTTAATGTCTCCAAGTTTTAAATGGCAGGTGCAAGCAGCGTGTGTGGACTCGCTGTGTAATTTTCTTCCCTTTGCTTACTTTTTAATACTTACACCGGCGCATACATCAACCAGCTTTATGCGGATTCTTTGGGCAATTGCACGTGAGGAACATTATTCCGTGAACCATTATTTCTCTAAAAAAGTATATTGAATAAAAAAAAATGTTAATAAAACGAAAGATGTTTTTCTAAATCAGATAGTATGGTAAATAGTCGAGTACGTTTATTAAATTTAAAAAATGGTTGTATATGTGATTATATTTATATCTTCTTTTAACTCTTATCCGCACCCATTGGTGTATAGGGCACTGCATCGTTGAGAAGCAGTGTTATCTGGATCGTTAAATACACGAAAGAAAAGTGATAAGCTTTCCGTTTCATGTACCAGTCCAGGGTCATATTAAATAAATATTAGACTAAGAAATCACTAATACAATATTTATATTGACCCTCTTGAAAATCGAATCCAGGCCTTCTAGCATGGTAGCCTAGCGCGCTTGCCACAACACTATGAAGGTTGACATTTATTAATTAAATAATAATAATAACACCCTTATCCGCACCCAAATGGTGCATAGGGCACTGCGTCATATAACGCAGTGTTATCTTGATCGTTTTTACACATGAAGGAAAGGTGATCAGCCCTCCGCTTCAGGTACCAGTCCAGGGTAATATTGAATAAATATTACAGTGGAAAATCACATTTATTTGAACCCTCCTGGGAATCGAACCCGGGACCTACAGAACGGTCTACTAATTAGACATTTTTTATTTTATAATATTAATTACTTATGCTTCTCCAAAAAAGAGATTAAATTCTTGTTCTTAGAGAAGGACTTACACTAAATTTCCATATATTGTACTTAATTAATACAATAATTTATTTGATGTTTTTTTTTGTATTTATTTAATTTTCATTTGTATAATAGGCAATTGTTTTATTGTTATATTTTCTATATGTTTGGTAAATATACGTTAGGTTTTAATCACAATAAGAAAACAGGAAAAAAATAACGCATTCAAAATATCACTTCTATTGACACCCTGTAAACACATTTTTTTAATGAATATTCCCATTTTTATTTATTCACCCTGTTTTATTCGGGAAAATGTAAACATTATTCTGTAGAATTAAATAAATACAAATAACAGTACAAAGCCGTTCGTTATTTTAGTGAGTTATAATAAGATACGTTTTAATTTTTCCCTTTCTTATATTTTTATCAACCCCTTTACTTGGACTTCACATTAATGTCACCCTTGGCTGCGCAGCTACTAATGAAAAGAAAATCTAATTAAAATACTCCCAGGAAAATATTATTTTTCTTTTTAATTCCAACTCCACCACTGGAAAACATAAAAACAAAGAAAAAAATTAGGTAATAAATTAATGTGAATTTACAGTGATGCGTTTAGATTTTTCTTAGTTTTAAATGCAGTCAAGTGATTAAGTTATGATACTGTATGTAGATTTCATAGTTCATTAAATGTCAGCGTCATATGTTGAGCGAAGCAGAAACATACGCAAAACTTAACATTTTTCATGGCGGAGAGCGTGTTTCTTAACATCTGCTGTCATTTGGCATTTTCAATGATTTCGATTACATTTCTGTTTCACAGATTTTTTAAATATTTTAAATGCTTCACAATAATTGTGAAATGTAACATATTTGAAATGTGCGTTTTGCGTTTTCTTTATTTTATCGTTGTGAGCATAATTCAATATTTATTTTAAGTTTTTTTTTATCACAATATTTATGGTTGGTATCCATCAAACGAATCGGTAGCTGGCTTTAAAACAACAAATCGATGCGTTTTGAATAATTTCGATACGATGAAATCATTAGTTTAACGCTATCCATGAATACAAAAAATATTTTCCCCAGATTCTTTGTGGCATATTCTATAAATTTTATAAAATAAAACTACTTCGTTTTAACCACTTTTATTGGTACTTTTCTCCAACCGGTTTCGACAACAACCTTGTCATCGTCAGGGTTACAGGATTTATTACATGTTTAACCCTGATAATAAACAACAGCTGGAGACGCGTAGCAGGAGCCTGGGTGAGGACCTATCCAACGTCAGATCCGTCATCGAAGGAACTGTCACGAGAGGTAGTATCATACATGATAAAAATAATGAAAGACATTGGTAACATAAACCAAAGTAGGACACAAAATGCTGAAACCTCTTCTAGAGGAACGGAAGGTTTGCTGATGACAGTCAACAGTCCGCCTTCTCCTGAGGAGTTTTACGTGGTTTACTCCCAGCAATGAGCAAATGGTGAGAAGTTCCTGTTTGACCCACACTAGATTATCCCTCCTGTTCCCAACACAGATTCAAATAAAAACATATTTAATTAGCTAGAAGAAACAAAAATCCACTAAATGATCTATAAACCCTGTACATAATAAGCAAGGTGAATAATAAATACAATTCTCATCTAAAAAAAAACCCTGATAATGAGATGATGATAGGGTTTATGTCGAAACCGGTGGAGAAAAGTACCAAATACCAATGAAAAAGTCGTTAAAAACAAATAATTTTTGTTTTTAAAAAAAAACGAACAAAATCGTTTTTTTATTAAATTCAAAATAAAATTGAAAAATACTGAATATTAAAATATTTTTTTAAACAGTTAGATAAGGTATAATAAAAATACAGAAATATTAACTTATTTTTATAAACGATTATTAATGTGAATTCTCTTACAGAGTTGGCAAAGATAAATAATAATTTTTATTATTGCTAAATAAAAATTCCCCGCTGTCGCCAATGCAAATGAGTATGAATGGGTTAACTCGAACAGAGGCGGTGGCAATTTTTTAAACATTTTTATTTTTATGGAACTAAGTCACTTTCTGTTCTTCTAAACACCTTCAAACCCTTATACAGGCTGTATTTTTACCCTTATCGTGGGAAGAATTGAAGTAATCTTATCTTTTACAATGAAAGTAGGCTGGCCTATTTGATTTAGAGCATTTAAATAAGCATTTATCTAGCAATATTAAATATTAAAAACACAAAAATGCAATTTATCATGTTTAAATGTAATAAATTAATTAATTCAATATAAAAAAAACTACTTACTTGAAACCACTTTAAGATGGTAACAGTCACTTTCAGATGGTAATAAGTCTTTTTAATGGTAATAAGTCTACGTCTGTGGTGTTATGGTAAATGAGTTTAGCTACCATACTGGAGATCTCGGGTTCGATTCCCTGGGGGGGGGCGTCAAATAAATAGAAGTGATTTTTTCACTCTTATATTTATTCAATATTACCCTGGACCTTGATGACCTTTTCTTCATGTGTCAACGATCAAGATAACACTTCGTTTATATGATGCAGTGCCCTATGCACCATTAGGATGCGGATAAGGGTGTGAAGTGATAGATGTGCGAATGGTGAAATAAGGAAGGAATGCAAAGCTGAGATAAGCATTATCGATAAAATTAAGAAAGTTGTGTTGAGATGGTTTGGATATGTGGAACGAATCAGTGACGAAAGAACGATAAAACAAATTTATGAGGCGAATGTTAGTGGGAAAAGAAGCAGAGGAAGACCGAGAAAACATGGCACGATCAGGTATGCCAAATACTTGAAAGTGGTCAGGTTAGGAGTCGTAACAATCGGCGGGTATGTATGAAAAGATGCATGAACGTGGAAGAGGCGAAGAATGTTTGCAAGGACAGAGTGGTGTGGCGCTCTATTCTCTCTGCCTACCCCTGCGAGGAAGCGGCGTGATGGTTAGTTAGTTAGTTAGTTATAAGGGTGTGAAGAAGAATTGTAAGATGACAAGTCATTAGCCCCGTAAATACAGACATCCATATTCTTCTTCATCTATTGTATGATGAGATTTCAAAAAAAGTATTTAAATTCCTCTTTTTGCATGCAGAGTTACATATGTCTATCTACAAAATTAAACATTTCCTGGAAATTTTAGCCATTGTTTTACCAAAGAGCGCGATCGCGCTTCTAGATGCTTCCATAGAAGGCACCAAAACGGTTAATATCTTAATTAGAACACCGAGTTCTAATTTTGAAATTGAGCTTCTAAAATTCTAAATGCCTTCAGGCTCAGACACGTAAAAAAGTTTTATTAATCTTCAATATCTTTTTACAATAAAATAAACATCCTGTACAAAGAAAGAAAGCACCTGTGTACTTTTAAAGTTAATTTGTCTCCTGGTAATTATTTTCAATTAAAGAATTCTGCCAAAAATGAGATGCCGTTGGTACAGGGTGTTCAAGACAAATGGTCATTATTATTTACCGTTTCGTAATATTATTTTATATATTTTTGTTTGTTTTAAGCCTGAGAGTTTATAAAGAAAAGAAAATGATATTTTACATAAAATACTGAAGTGTGAATGTATTTCTTAAATTTATGCTTAAAAGCAAAAGTTAAGAAGGAAGTCAGAAACATAAAGAAAAAGTTTTGAAAAATAACATTTTTGTTTATGGTTCCCAAACGTTTTTGATTTAGGGTCCTCTTGAAGCTAGTGATAATTTATCAGATTATTTTTTGACATCTCATCAAAGATGAAGAAGAATATGGAAGTCTGGGCATTTACGGGGCTGACGACCGTCATAGGCTGGTTTGAATGATCACTTTACACACTTTGAATTTCCTTCCTTTCCATTCCTAATAGATATAAGAAACATTCGACAACAGAGCCACATTGCATATCACTATTTTTTTCATATTAGATTAAATTTACATAAATAAATATATTTGTATAAAAACAAAGTTTGAAAAAAAAACAGAATATTTTTTAACTTTGGTTTATTGGTTGTAAAAATAAATAATAACAAATGTATTAAAAAATAATTATAAAAATGATAAGGTAACTTTTTCAAAGAAATATAATATTATATTAAAATATTTACATGGTTTGTATCTTTACAATTTCATTTCTAATATTGCTTAATAAATTAGATAATTTATGAATATGTTATATTTTCATTTTGAAGAAAGTAAAAAAAAATTAAATTTGTAGAAGGGTTTGCCATTTGAAATTGGTTTTCCGTATGGATTATTTTAATAAAACATTTTTATTTCAAACCTTACCCCAGAAAATAATAATGATAAATTATTTGAATTTTGAAGGAATTAAAAAGTACATTAAATTTTGCAAAGTTGGCACTAGGTTTTGGTTTTCCATATATTTTATCAAAATTAAATACCCCGTTCGTTAATACCTTCCCTATGGAGATTTTATTTTTTATTTATTAAGCCTCCACTCGTTCACGAGTGATTTTAGCTCTAACAAACAAAATACATTGTTATATCTATAAATAAAAGATTTATGAGGTGAGTGATAGAAGCAAGAAAACAACAATAATTATAATTTACTGAAATTAAGGAAAATATAAATTAAACTATGCGCTCAATATTAATTAAATCATATAAAAATGCGGAAAACAAAAATTTTAGAATAAAATGTTCCCAATGTATTTGAATTTTAAAGAAAGTTAAAAAAAGTAATTAATATATTTTTTTAACAGAGCTTGGCTCTGTTTCTCTCTCCAATACAGATTATACATATAATTTAATTTCTAGCATTATTCAGGAAAACAAGAATAATAAGTTACACATTGAAGAAAGGAAAAATGTTATAAAACTTAACGCGAGTTTGGCCAGATTGAAAAATCGTTAATTTAACAAAAGGAAGATTTTTCTCAAACTTATATAGGAGTTTAGCGTTTCTTAATTGAAATTATATGCAAAAGGTAAATATTACTATTTAACTAATTTTGACTTATATTTAAAAATATGTATTTAAGTGATTAATCTATTTTTGTTCACTTAATTCTTAGGTTTTTTTACCATTTTTGATTATAACATCATTTGGGATCAAGTCTCAAATATAAAAAATAAGCAAAAAATAAACACAAACTTGGGATCCGTGATAGTTCATGAGGAACTCTCACGAGAGATGGTATCATACATCACTCACTCCTTTCAAGAACGTCATAAATCAAAAATCGTCGATTTTCAGTTGTGCATGTCGAAAATGAAAATGTGCTTTATCCCAGCAAAAGAGGCATATTTTTAACTTAATATTTACCCGCCACAGGGCAGAAAATGTTGTTTTTTCATTTTGAAGAAAAGGTATTGTTTAATTATTATTTTTAAATTTACTAAATATTTTTCAAATGGAAAAAAAAACCTTCAGGTTTTACCTGAAAAGATCTGTTGCACAGTAAAAAGTTCAAAAAGTGGCTTGATATTTATTTTCAATACATATGTGTTATATTTTTAAACTTTTAAAACGTTTTCCTGAAAAATCAAGTTTTGTGATTTATGACGTTCTTGAAAGGAGTGGGCGACATGATAAAAATAGTGAAGGACATTGGTGCCATAAACCAAGCTAGGACACAATATGCCGAACCATCTTCTAGTGGAACGGGAGATCTGCTGACGACAGTCAACTGTCGGGCTTCTCCTGAGGAGTTTTACATGGTTTTCTCCCAGAAATTAGCAAATACTGAGATGTTCTTGACTGGCCCACATTAGATTGTCCTTCCTGTTCCCAACACGGATTAAAATAAAAACACTTTTTTAAGTTACAAGAAAGAAAATCCACATAATATCTATAAACAATGTACAAAATAAGCGAGGTAAGTAATAAATGCAATTCTCATCTAAAAAAACACAAGCATGATACATTCAAAACATTTTACAGAATGATGACGTTAATTATATTAAAACGTACTTTCTGATAACATAACGGAAATGACAACATACATACGATAACAGTATAAATAAAAACACTGAAAATAAACAGTATACAGAATTTTTTAGGTAGTTTTTATTGTTAAAACTTCGTAATATTTATGTACTTATGAACCAAACAAACAGAATTCTCATTATAAACCATATTGGAAAAACCAACGATAAATTACCGGTATGCAAATAGTATGTTTCTTCATTCTTCAAACCCTCTTCTGTACCCGATGGTGCATAGGGCACTGCATAATATAAACGCAGTTTTATCTGAATCGTTAACACATTAAGGAAAGGTGATCAGCCTTCCAATTTAGGTAGCAGTCCAGGATAATAGTGAATACATTTTAGAGTGAAAAAATCACCTGTATTTACTTTCATTGTTAAAAAATAATGATATTAAAAATGTATATACATCACAACTCATTGCACTTTTTTATTTGGAGAAAGAAAACATCAATTATTACCATTAAAAATCACTATTTTTGGTTTTTAAACTGCTTTATTAATCATGAATTGTCCAAACCAATTTAAAATTTTACCTATGTATCAAAAGTTAAAAAAAATAAATCCAAAAAATAAATCTTTTTAATCCAATATTTTTTATACTACCTGTACCCATACACGTTATGATTTGGCTCAGTCTAGTCAAATGCAAAAGAAATAAAAGAGATAGCGTACATTTCTGAAATGTTCAATTCACACATTTTTTTAAATATCTGTCAAAAAACACGTTACCCGTCATTAGCAATGATTAGTTTTGTGTGTGTTGTTAATGTAACATAAAAAGATGGCGCTGCCAATTGTAAAATAAAAGTTCACATGTCATAGTAATTATAATTTTGGACATTTTATAAAAAGCCATTTTTTGCAAAATACTACCTCAAGAGCGCTACAGGTATTGTTTTTTTTTTATATTTGACAAATATCAGGTTATTTTGTTTGATTCAATAACTATTAATTATATTTTTTTTAAATTAAGACACAAAGTTAATATATATAATTAACAAGTTAATATTTAATACAAGCTTTAGAAAAAATTATGTTACTTATAAATTCCTTGCATTATTAGTGCAAAAGAATTTAGAGATAAGGAAAATGTGTTTAAATAAAAATGCAGATATTGTCTAACTAAAATTCTTAAAAATATAATAACCTATCTAAACATTTACTTCATCAAAGCACCATTTGAGAAATATACAATCAGGTCTTAAATTATTGGCATTTGAAAAAAAAACACTAAATCACTTTACTGACAATACATTCATTGGTATTTGTCAAGGTCTTAAATAAAAGGCCAAAATATACACTAAAACGAGTTTGAATTTTAAAATTGATTTGAAGTAGGTAGTATACAAGAAAATTTGCATGTTTTAGATGTGGAATGATTGAAATTGATTACAGATTATATTTTGAATATTTTTGAGGATAAAGTCAATATTTAATTGCATAATTTAAGGAAAAGAAGCTGAGAGATTGGTATTTATATTACTATATGAATACCAAGCACAAGCATTTTTTTCGCACCGATTTCTCCAGGCTCCAAATGGTGCTGATGATATTTCCGGTCAATTTCCTGATGAGATGTTATCCAGAGATGAATGATTCTTAGTATCTTAGGTGTTTGACTCTTTAACACCACAAAAAAATGCACAGAAGACCTCATGTTGGAAGGCAAGAACTACCTTGGTTTGGATGCTCTGAGAACAATAATGTCAGCAGGATGAACTGGAAACTCAGAGAAGACGAGATGACGAGATGACGATGTTTTTCTTGATTCACCAAGATCTTGATAAATATTCATTTTGATCAAATGATACAAGCACTTCCTTTTTTATCGTTCGTCTTAACTAGGATATGTTTTGATTGATGTAGAAAAATATCTCTGAACTATTTATAGACTCTTTTTTGTTTTTAATAGTTTAACAACCTTCCAGAGTGTTCTAGTCAGTAGATAGTTGTTTTTTGATACCGCGATGATACACCAAACGTCACATCTGTATTCGCTTTTAGTTTTTATGTTGTTTTTAGTCTAAAATCTTATGTTTTTCGTTATCCAGAGCTGCCTTCGCTTGGTGTGGTTATTGGCTGTTGAGGTACGTCTGGGGATTCGACAGCATCAGCTTCATCATCTGTATCGTTTCCTTGAGGCGCCGCGGGAGAATCAGGAGCTATCGAAGATCCTTTGACATATACAGGAGCTCTAAACGGTGCGGCAAGATATGATCGTGTCCCCAAACCATCACAACTTCGAGACAAACCCAAAAGTCCTAGAAACAAAAAAAAACATGAATATTCTTTTCATAAAATATAACTTTAAAAAAGTACACGATTAATAATTGCATCACTTTGAAAACAAAATCAGTCATTAAAAAATATTAGATGCCTTAGAAAATTCTTCTCGCCTATTGTGTATGTATAAGGATTTAAAGCATATTTAGTTCATATCGCTCACTCCTTTCAAGAACGTCATAAATCAAAAATCGTGAATTTTGAGTTGGGCATGTTTTCGGAATGCCCAGAAAATGTACAATATCCCAGCAAAAGAGGCATATTTTAAACTTAATATTTACCCGCTACAGGGCAGAAAGTGTTGTTTTTACACTTTGAAGAAAAGGTATTGTTTAATTATTTTTTAAAAATTTATTGAATATTTTTCAAATGGAGAAAAAACCTTAAATATCTGTTGCACGGTAAAAAGTTCAATAAGTGGCTTGATATTTATTTTTATTACATACATTGTATTATATTTTTAAACTTTAAAAACGTTCTCCTGAAAAATCAAGTTTTTTTATTAATGACGTTCTTGAAATGAGTGAGCGATATATCTTTAAAATGATAGTGGATGTATTTAGTCCTTAATAAATTAATGCGGTTGATAATCCCTAAAAACAAGCCAAATGATACAGCAATACAATCGACACATGGATTCAATATCTTATGTCAAACAAGATATGTCACAAAGCTCATTTATTCGTCTTATTTAATTGTCTTAATCCGATAGATATTTATTACCTATTGCCTCATAAATTTTTGTCAACTGAATAACTTCTTTTATTTAATTCTATAGGTAATATTTATATCCGTACATTTCATTATTGTATGTAAACGTATAGAAAAAAGCGAAAAGAATACACGTCTTTGCGACCTAAAAACATAGTTTTAGTTTGTTTTATAACATACATCCCGTAGAATGAAATTCTAGAGATGTTTCTAATTTTTAAAACACCATTTTAATGTTGAAAATTCGTTACAGCGTTTTAGAGATATTTTATGTTAAAATTTTTTTATGATTAAGGTTGTAACGTTAATTTTAATAACATAGAAAATAGGGATTATACATTTTTTAAAAGGAGTTCAAAAAATAAAAATAGCAATCTAAATATTTTTTTATTCACAAGTAATAAATTAATTGTAAAATTAAGTAAGTACTTTTACCCTTCCGATTTTTATTTATTAATAAAATCATTTGTAACTCTTGTCCTTTTACACACATTTCTTTATTTTTTTTTATAAAACCCTTACTGCACCCCAATTGTGCATAGGGCACTGCTTCATATAAACGCAGTGTTATCTCGATCGTTTACACATGAAGGAAAGGTGATCAGCCCTCCACTTCATTTACCAGTCCAGTGTAATATTGAATAAATATTAGAGTGAAAAAATCACTTGTATTTATTAAACCCCCCCTGGGAATCGAACCCGGGACCTCCAGAACGGTAGCCGAACATCATTTCTTTACTTTAGTAAAAACTGAAATTTAAACCCTATACAAATAATGAAAAAAAAAATTGTTTGGTATGCACTAATTATGATGGAAAATTAGCGGTCAATAATAACGATACAAGATGAAAATCAATTTTGTGGTATGACAAATACCTAGGGACATGAAATTTGACCTTCATTTGTCGTAAGAGCATCAACCTCTACCAAAAGAATCTAATATAGTGAACAAACAAATCTATTACGTCACGTACGTATAAAAAGAAGTAAAAAAAACTACCTACATTACCTGGAAATCAAAAGGTGTAGGAAATATGTGACACATTTTAATTTTAGGTCATTGACATTGACTGCATGAAATTTAAAAACAACATATTTGTTTGGGAAGTATGTTTTATTGGGACGACATGATTGATACAGATATAGAAAGGAGAGTGGATGCTGGAAATGGATTGAATGGTGCACTGTGATGATGCGCAATATTCCATTGTGAAATGCAAAAAAAAATACTGAAATATTTTTTTTTTTGCATTTCACAATTTTGTAGAAATATATTAAATAATATTAATACAAAAAAAAAATCCACTAAGGTATGACCTGTGTGTGGGTATACATTTTTATTTTAGGTTATAATAAATTTCATTTTTCATTCGAACCCTTATCCACACCCTATGGTGCATAGGGCACTGCATCATATAAACGCAGTGTTATCTTGATCATTAACACATGAAAGAAAGGTGATCAGCCCTCCGCTTCAGGTACCAGTCCAGGGTTATATTCAATACATATTACAGTGAAAAAATCACTTATATTTATTTGACCCCGCCTGGGAATCGAACCCGGGACCTCCAGTATGGTATGCTGACCATTGGGTTATAAAAAAGGGTACTGGAAACAATACAACTGATATAAAAAAATTTAAATAACTGATTTAAACAACAAATATTTCATTTTAATAGAAAACAAAAACAGCCAAAAAACGAAGTTAACAGTAAGTATGTACTATATGAGTTAAAAGTTTAAAAGAAGAAGCTAAGTAGATCTGTTTTTTTAAATAAATAATTTCAGAAATTTTTAAATCTTAAGAAATTTAGATATAGACATTATGTGTTTTACAACATTTTAATTTGAGGTCATTGACATATATTTTATTGAATTTCAAAAACATATTTCGGTTTAGGAAGTATATTTTATTGGGATGGAAAGATTGATAACGATATGGAGCCCTAATGTATGATGGAGTAAACAAATTATTCGTGCAATATGTTTCCAGTTTTCTCACAAAATAAAATAAATAGCTGTGGCACCACATACCAAGGATTCAGATCAAACCATTTGATCATTTTCAATCTGCATATAACATATATTACATTCCAAACAGTGTTGGTAATGACCTTGTATTCTAGCGCCGACATGTCGGTACATGTCTCCAATCATTCGATATAAAACTAACTAACCAACCATCGCAGGGGTACGCAGATTAACAGAACGCCACACCACTCTGTCTTCGCCCAGTCCACATTCCCATACATGCACGGCGATTATTACGACTCCCTATCTGACCGCTTTATTTGAAAAACTAGATCAAGCCGAGATTCCTCGGTCTTCCTCTGCTCCTATTTTCAACTACATTCGCCTCATAAATTTGTTTTATAATTTAACTTGATAAAATAAAACAACTTTGTTTTAGCCAGTTTTTATTGGTACACTTTGAAACCGGTTTTTACAAGAACTTTGTCATCATCAGGGTTTATGTACTAATTCTAAAACATTGAAATACTCATAGTTAAAAGTATCTGCGAAAAACATTCAAGAAATTATTTTATTATTCTCCAAACAAATTCAATACAACTTTCATAATTTATCGATAACGCTTATCTGAGTCATGCAAATTTCATTATTTCACTACTCAAACATCGTTTTATGGTAAAATAATGTATTTTATTGTTTATTTTTACTTTTTTAATAACCACATTTTCCTAAAATCTATAGTGACATTGTATTTCGATACATTCCACGTCATTCATTTTCAAACACCGAATAACGATATAGAAATGCGTCGAAACACGTGTCACAATGGTTATTAAGAAAAAATGCGGTTCTTTGACCTTTCAAGTGCGGCTCCGACACAAATCGCTCACTCCTTTCAAGAACGTCATAAATCAAAATACTTAATTTTTCAGGAGAACGTTTTTAAAGTTTAAAAATATAATGCAATGTATTAAAAATAAATATCAAGCCACTTATTGAACGTTTTACTGTGCAACAGATCTTTTTAGGTAAAACCTGAAGGTTTTTTCTCCATTTGAAAAATATTTATTACATTTAAAAAAAAATAAACAATGCATTTTCTTCAAAATGCAAAAACAACACTTTCTGCCCTGTAGCGGGTAAATATTAAGTTAAAAATATGCTGCTTTTTCTGGGATATAGTGTATTTTCTGGGCATTCCGAAAATATGCACAACTGAAAATTGACGAATTTTGATTTATGACGTTCTTGAAAGGAGTGAGCGAAATATCCGCGGGAAGGCTCTTCGACTCTACGTATTCATGCGAACAATCTTTTTCATGAATACTATCAAAAGTAAACAGAGATATCGACCCATTATTGAGTGGAATTGGAAACGTACTAAAAATAGTCATATTCAAACCTGACTTAATTAATCTTCAAGGATAATTTAATTGCAACACGTAAAGCACTGTTCCGAAAACATTTTCTATTCAAGTTACACGTACCAAATTAAGAAATTTCAGAGGTGCATATTTACCATATTATGGTAACACATTTAACACATTATGTGAAATGCGAAATGTGAGCCTACTTAACTGAGCACAAGCAATCAAAATTTGGAGTAATCGTGTTATTTAAAAAAAACTAGACTTTTTTCCGCGGCACACCAACTAATCACCACGGTACATCAGCGCAGTGTGCCGCGGGCACACACTTTGCTAACAATGGCGTGATTTCTACGGTCCACCTCTCTAGTGTAATGGGCAACACGCTCGACTACCGTTCTGGAGGTCCCGGGTTCGATTCCCAGGGGGGGGTTGTCAAATAAATATTACTGATTTCCTCACTCTAATGTTAATTCAATATTACATTGGACTGGTAATATTACCCTGAAGCGGAGGGCTGATTACCTTTTCTTCTTGTGTTAACGATTAAGATAACTCTGCGTTTATATGATGCAGTGCCCTATGCACCATTGCGGTCCGGATAATGGTTTGAAGAAGAAAAAGTGTTCTTATGGATACCTTAATTTCGAAATATTTTTTATCAATGAGTAAAATCCTTATTTTGTGTGAAATCAAGTAAGAGAATGAAGTTATAAATTTATAATAAAGGCGTAATAAAATGGCAAATAGATTTGACTCTCAATAAAATATTTAATCGTTTTGTGCATAGTATATATGTGTCGCCTACTTTCAAAATCCGCCAGATCCAGTTTTATGAGATTTTAAAATAAATATTTTATGGGAATACCAATTGTGGGTTTTATTGTATAAAATATTTATATACTTGAAAACCCTGTTAAAAAATTACTTTAAAGCAGCGTTGCATTTCAAATTCCGCTATATTCATGGAACATGCCTTCTGACCCATATCGGCCAATCGCAGAGCGGGGATAGGTCAAAAATCAAGATGACGTCATTATCGGTTTCTGTCTCGTGTTTTTATTCAAATACTGAAAAAAAAAATGGGAAAACTATCTATTTTAAAATATTTAATCCAAAAATAAACATTTCTTGTAAAAATAAATGTTGCTCGGAGAATTTAGCATTTTTTGTAAAATTGACTCACATGGATCTGGCGGATTTTGAAAGAAGGTTCATATAGTTGACTCCTTGGCTAATAGTGTTAGCTGTATGCGATCCATGTCAACGACCTTCCATTTTTTACGAACTTGTAAAATTATTTACTATTTTTGTTGACAGTAGTCGTGTGAAAGCATGTCCGAACACGTTTTAAGCTTAAATTGGTGAAAGGGTCATTCGTACATATACAGTATACAGTACACAAATTTATCATGCACACGTTTTTTATTTATTGAAAGAAATGCATTTTTTAAAATTGATTCGGTATTCACTTTGTGGTCAAATTTATCCATTCTAAATTTAGTTTTACTTGGTAAATACCACTGTTTCTTAAAATCTTTTGTGACTTGTGTTTCGATGTTACAATAGATGTTGTTGATGGCGAAAAACGTGTCATAATAGATGTTAAGAAGCAGCAGTATTTACTTAGTAAAACTTAAATAAGAATTAACGAAATATACATTTTTTGCATTACAACAAAGATGAAGAAGAATATGGAAGCCTGGGTATTTACAAGTACCATTAAATTCAGTTTTAAAACAATCTGTACAAAGCTTCAGATTAATAATAACAATTTTAGCCATTCACTTCGTAATAAGACATAATGAAATGATTGATGAAAACACTAGTTTTTTACCACTGGAGTTATATTTATTTTTATGACTAGTTTCGGTAGCTACAGATGATTTCATCTTCGGGTCTGATATAACCTAAAGCATAAATTATTATCTGTACTGTTAGTGAACGTGTTAGCTAAAAATATTGATATGTTACGCGTCAATTCGTTAAGAAAAAAATGCATTTCGGTTTATGATGAAATATTTCGTTTACTTAAATTTAGGTTATTTTTTA
This sequence comes from Brachycentrus maculatus, assembly GCF_059751285.1. NCBI lineage: Eukaryota > Metazoa > Arthropoda > Insecta > Trichoptera > Brachycentridae > Brachycentrus > Brachycentrus maculatus. The sequence continues at coordinate 44,142 of NW_028281426.1, forward strand.
TCTTGATTTTAAATAAAGTTCAAGATTTTCCCTAAAGCGACTTAGGAATGTAATGAAGCCGTTTAAAATAAATGAAAATAACAGATATTTATAATAATTCCTATAAAAAAAAATACCTCTCAAAAAATCCATCCTGACTGACTTCAAATATCCTTGGGCAACTCTTGTGTGGTATGTGAACGGAACAGCACTTTATTTTGATGTAATTGTATTATAATTCACAAATAAACAATTTAATGTATTGAAATTGCACAAAACCACTGACTAATATTCACGACAAGCTTCACCGGATCCCAAAACGGTACTAAGACACCACCGCAAATAAAATAATTATTTATAAACTTTGGCAATGTTGCCAGTGGCGCGACGCGTGGTGTGGCGAAATTTAATGAACTGAAGAATTTTGTAAAAAAAAATATGAAACGTTTTAATTATCTTTTATTTGAAAAAATGTTTCAGAAAATTAACATATAATTATGAACAACAACTTTCAACGTCAAAATGGTGTTTAAAAAAATTAAAACATCACTGGAATTTCATTGTATCTATAGAATGTATGTATATGTATTTTTATTGAAATTGTTTGATGTTGTTTGTTGGCCATACAGAACAAATTTTTTAGCAAAATTTTACACATAAATTTAAAAAAATGGATAAATATATATATATATATATATATATATATATATATATATATATATATATATATATATATATATATATATATATATATATATATATATATATATATATGCGCTCCCTCAGACGAATGTGTGGAAAATCATTGTATGACAGAATTAAAAACGATGATATAAGAAAGGAATGTAAGGCTGAACGAGGAATAATTGAAAAGATTAGAAAGAGCTCTTTGCGGTGGTATGGACATGTGGAGCGAATGGATAGCGAGAGAATGACTAAGAAAATATATGTGGCGAATGTGAGAGGGAAAACAGAACGTGGACGACCGAAAAAGACTTGGCACGATCAGATCAATCAGAACCTAAAATCTGGCGGTGTCAAAAGTCTGCGTAATCGGAGGGCATGTATGACTAGATGTATGGATGTGAAGGAGGCTAGGAGTGTATGTCAGGACAGAAGAGTGTGGCGTTCCATCCTCTCTGCCTACCCCTGCGGGGAAACGGCGTGATGGTAGTAGTAGTAGTAGTAGTATATATATATATATATATATATATATATATATATATATATATATATATATATATATATATATATATATATATATATACATACATACATATATATTAATTATGACCTGTCATAGGTAGGTTAATCATTTCCAACGTCATTTATGGGTAGAATAACAAATATTTGTATATTGGATAGAATGTGCAAAGTAATTATTTACCAGCCTATGGGAGGATATGATTGAGATGTAAAAAAAATAAAAATAACTTAGTGGAGAAAGTCCAGATTTCTGAACAAGCATTTGGATTTACTCAACATGTTTTTAGTTTATCCCAAAGGTTTTGCAATGATGCGAGCCTCCACTGGTCTGTACAGTCATCCAATTTTGTTGTTGACTAACTCGTTTGGGCGAAAACTCGCCACGGACGAAGCTTTCGGTTATTCCCGTCATTGGATGTAGGTACCTGATAGCAATTCCATTTTTAAAAAATGGCACAGTTTTTACAAAGCTATCAACGCGTTGACACATTACAATGTGAGCATTAAAATATTCAATACCAACAAAATGTTCAAACACGAGAAACCGTAAAATATTTTATTGTAATAATAATTTTGAAAATATATTCGAGCTTGATTAAGTGATGGGTGCAATACTTAGTCAGCCATATTTGTTTTCTTATATTTTTTTAAAAATATTATTAAAATTACAATTACAAATTAAAAATCAAAAAATAAAGAAAAGAACGGCGAAAGAAAAATAAATAAAAAATAAAGTAAACATTTTTGGAGAGATGAAGTAGATGTAGATCAGCTCGCTGGCAAACGTAGCACTGTGTTCCAGTGATGCCACATGTCCAGCCCCCATCTAACACCCGGACAGTGTCTGGATTCAATACTTCTATACACTGAATGCAAAACCTCGCCAAAGATTTCGCGGACCATATCGATGTCTGGAATGTGTCACTTCCTAACTTGAAAGCGATAATAGTCACAATATTTTAGACAACAATTGCAAATTCAATTCATAATTCCTTTTTTATATGTTCATCCTTGTATAGATACATAAATACTTTCGAACCAACAATATATGTACTTAAATTAAGTTGTGTGTCCCTCGTTTAGTGCAATTTGTCTTTGACCTGAGGTTTGATCTTTCCTCTTTCCCCTTTTTCCTCCCTCCCGTCCTTGTTCCAGGTATATTCACAAATTTAAAGATGAGAAATTTCGTAACTGGAATAGTACAAGTACTTATTTTGTAATACTGATTTTATGTGAATGACTTAATGGAACTGTTCTGTAAAATCTTAAATAAAATTAAAAAAAAAATCCAAATGGGAATTTTTGTCCATTTACCTACATTACCTACATGTCCCATTCAAAGAAATGCGCGATTTTTAGAAAAATAGATTGATAGATACATTTTTCCTTAAGTAAATTGGATGAAACTTACTTTATAATATCCTGAGAGAGCCAAATTAAATAATTGTATATATCAATTGGAGCACTCATCACAACTTAAATGTATAAACAAAATCAAATTATGTTATAAATTTTGCTTTTTGACGCAAAAAAATTGTAGCACGTCTTACTCGCTTCACTGTCAGTCGAGAACTAAGGTTTAAGGATTAATCTATCTAATATCGTTGCATTAATATTGGGTAATTATTATTATTTTTTTTTGTAATAATAGTTTTGGCTGGAGGACGATTGTCCCATTCATCCTCTGTCCCACTCATGGGCACTCTCCCCTACATTATATTGGTGTTTGATGACATATTTTAAAATAATAAAAAAAAAACTTTTTGCCTCCATTTATTTATTTTAGTAAGATCAAAAGATTATTGAAAAACTGACCATGGTTGAACGCCAACGGAATGCGAATTATGAATCATACAAACTTGCGTTTTGTTCCTCTCTTAGTCAGTCACGCGTGAATACCTATAATATGAGAATTATTAATTTCCTTCAAATGAGGTATAATACCTACTTTAATCGTAGATAATTTATATAGATTTAAAAGAGTCTCAACTTGATAGGAAACATGTATCGTTCTTCCCTTTTATATGAAAGAATCACAGAGGATCATACACACACATTTTTATTTTATTATTTCAATTATTTTTTAAATCTTTTTATTCAACAAAGTTACAAGAATTTTTTGGTGGTGAAATTAATTTTCTAGAAATTTTTACTTACTAATCTTAAAATCAATAACGCATTTCTCTTAAATAAAAAGATTAATCTATTGTGCTTGGAGAGGGACTTATTATTTATTGCTTATGGTTGTGGGTGACATAATTTATTTTTATTATTTTATATATTGTTTTTTTATTGGATTTATATGTATGTAGGTAATTTATTGAATATATATATATATATACGTAAATATATATATATATATATATATATATATATATATATATATATATATATATATATATATATATATATATATATATATATATATATATATGTATATATGTAATATATATTTATATATATATATATATATATATATATATATATATATATATATATTTACGTATATATATATATATATTTATATATATATATATACATATATATATATATATATATATATATATATATATATATATATATATATATATATATATATATATATATATATATATATATATATATATATATATATATATATATATATATATATATATATATATATATATATATATATATATATATATATATATATATATATATATATATATATATATATATATATATATATATATATATATATATATATATATATATATATATATATATATATATATATATATATATATATATATATATATATATATATATATATATATATATATATATATATATATATATATATATATATATATATATATATATATATATGTATATATATATATATATATATATATATTTATTATATATATTTTATATACTTATAGATGTGGAATTATGAAATCAACTTGATTAAAAAAATATATGATTTTTCTTTGGAAAATTAAACAAAATAACAAAAATATCAAAATCATTTGAAGCCATTAAGCATTTTACATTTAGAGACATTTTTATTGAGTGATATTTTTTAGCAATATCACGAAGAAATTCGCCTCTATCGTAGATAGAGCATATGGCATAGAACATAGGGCACAATGTTAGATATTCGAATGATGACATAAGGACCAAATGCATGGCTGAAATGAGCATTCGATAAAATTAAAAAATATATTAGGGTCGGAACCAGGACTTCTGTGTGTGCTGCCAGTTTAGCCTTCGCTGATAGCTTTTTATTTGAAATATTTACAGGTATCACGACTCGCTTGATACCGAAGCCTTGATTGGTTTCTTCGGTCAACGGATGTTGTATCTTCTACCTTCTGCGCAAGCGCAAATCAATACTCGATACTTATTGGATTTTCACTGGCTTCCGGTTGGCTTTTAGAAATCGAACACCATAAAAGCCTCTTTTCTATTGGATGGTCCATGCATGGAACGACCACCCCTTGATTTATTTACTACCCAGCCTTAGCAAACCGAACGTAGACATTTCATGACTGAAAGAAATTGAAATTTGATGGAATTTTAAAGAGATTTTTCTTATGAATTAGAAAAATATACTCGTACACAAAAAAAACAGATGAAATGAAAAAGCAGACTATTAAAAGCAAAACATTGTACAATGACAATATTAAAAAAATGTTTTTGATATCGGATGTTTTTGTAAATTTACTTGTTACTTGTAAATTTTAAAACATGTTTATTTGTAAATTTATGACATCTCAACATTAATAAAGAAGAAAATGGATGTCTGGGTAATTATAGGGCTTATGAACTGTCATAGGATAGGTCATAAGTCTAGACATTTACAGGGCTTACGACTTGTCATAGGCTGGTTGAGTGATAAAGTGACAATTCTACAATGAAGAATGGATATTCTTAGGTTATATGTACAAATAAATCAACAGTTTTTTATTGCGGATTTTTTTATTATATTTGGTATCGAAAGAGTGAAATTTTGATATATTTGTTACATTATTTATGTATTATGGTAAGTATAAACAATTTTAAGATTAAAGAATTAAAGAGTTTTTTTTTCTTTTTGTTTCGGCATTCACTTTGTGGTAAGACATGATGAAATTTGAAATAAAAACTTAAAATTGAAATTTAAAGAAAAAGCTATTTTTCGTGGTTGGTTCGGTGATGTGCAAGGATTTTTTCAATTCACGACGGTAATTTTTTCTCCCTCCTGACGTCCTGGTTCATATCCGGGTATTATTAAGGAACGATGTTTGTACCGCCCGGAAATCCGCGCAATTCGTCCCGTAAAGATGACAATGAAGAGTAGCCACCTTACAGATCGAACGTGCAGCGATTGAGCCTGAAGAAAGAGGGTGTTCAGAACCTCAGCCAAAAGACAACCCTTTCACCAATTTGATAATTCATCAAACGTAATGTGACGTATACTAAATTTTAGCCACATTACCGATGAATTTCAAAAAGTATTCCAGTGCAGCAACAAGCACGTAGGTGGCTTAATTCAATACATTTCAGCCGGGGTTGGTATTAGGCAGCTTTGGTGATGTAGTTACGGGTGTAGTCTCGTAGACTGGCAATCTGAACACCTTTCCTGGGATATATACGTCAGGTTTTGGAAGAGGTGGAATCTCGGATGTTGTAAATTTTTTCGCCATCCTCGTCTTGCTGAAAAAATAAATAAAAGTTATTAAAACATTATCGATAAAATTAAGAAAGGTGTGTTGAGATGGTTTGGACATGTAGAACGAATGAGTGAGGAAAGAACGGTAACATAAATTTATGAGGCGAATTTTAGTGGAAAAAAGAGCAGAGGAAGACCGAGAAAAACATGGCATGATCAGGAATGCCAAATACTTGAAAGTGGTCAGGTTAGAGTCGTAACAATCGGCGGGTATCTATGAGGAGATGCATGAGGCGAAGAATGTTTGCAAAGACAGAGTGGTGTGGCGTTCTATTCTCTCTGCATACCCCTGCGGTGAAGCGGCGTGATGGTTAGTAAATTAGTTAGTTAAAACAGAGATAATGTACCTATAGAAGTGAAGCGTGGAGTTGGCACGAGAAAGATAGAGGTATGTTTTAGATTCATGTATTAATTGTAGAATCAAACACAAATTTTTATTCGGAGTTTACTAAGTTGTATTTTACTGTTAAAAACACATAAGAATAATATTGTGACAGTTGTTTCGTCTAATTATAGGATGTATTAAAAGCATTGCTAATATCGCACACTCCTTTCAAGAACGTCATTAATCAAAAATCATCAATTGTCAGTTGTCCATGTTTTCGGAATGCCGAGAAAATGTACTATATCCCAGCAAAAGAGGCATATTTTTAACTTAATGTTTACCCGCTACAGGGCAGAAAGTGTTGTTTTTGCATTTTGAAGAAAAGGTCTTGTTTAATTCTTTTTTTAAATATACTAAATATTTTTCAAATGGAGAAAAAACCTTTAGGTTTTACCTAAAAAGGTCTGTTGCGCAGTAAAAATAAGTGGCTTGATATTTATTTTAACACATTGCATTATTTTTTAAACTTAAAAAACGTTGTCCTGAAAAATCGAGTTTTTTTTATTTATGACGTTCTTGAAAGGAGTGAGCGATGTGTCCAAATACTTGTTCACAAATCTGGATAAGAATTTGGACACACTCAAAATGTTGTAGAGTTTAATAAATTAACAATTATATTCTGTACAAACTGTATGAAAACCGTAAGCAAGTCAATGGTATTCTAGACATTCGAGAGTATGATTTGTAAGCGTATTTGAAAAGTAATGAAGTAGGTACTCACGTTATGGTGTTGTGAATTGAAAAAATTCTTGCACATAACGAAGTCTATTTGGATGGGACCATATATACTCTTATCCCCACTTTTATGAATTTTTATCAAATATTGATAAGGAATATTAATATCGGGCGATGTGTGTGTGATATCGCTCACTCCTTTCAAGAACGTCATAAATCAAAAATCGTAAATTTTCAGTTGTGCACGTTTTCGGAATGCCCAGAAAATGTACTATATCCCAGCAAAAGTGGCATATTTTTAACTTAATATTTACACACTTTAGGGCAGAAAGTGTTGTTTTTGCATTTTGAAGAAAAGGTATTGTTTAATTATTTTTAAACATACTTAATATTTTTCAAATGGAGAAAAAAACCTTCAGGTTTTACCTAAAAAGATCTGTTGCATAGTAAAAAGTTCAATAAGTGGCTTGATATTTATTTTTAATACATTGTATTATATTTTTAAACTTTGAAAACGCTCTCCTGAAAAATCAAGTTTTTTGATTTATGACGTTCTTGAAAGGAGTGAGCGATATGATATTCGAAAACACTTTTTAAATTTAAATTTTTTTTTTTTTAATTAAAAAAGTATTGTTAACTCTGTGACATGATAATATAACGCTCTCCTCATCAATCATTGTTAACTTTGTGTATTAAAGTGGTATTTTTCTCCTTTGCCTTCCTGATTAACATTAATTTGTAATTATTTTTTTTTATGTTCAAGTACTATCTACCATCTGATTGCAAACAGAGGAAGACCGAGAAAAACATGGCACGATCAGGTATGCCAAATACTTGAAAGTGGTCAGGTTAGGAATCGTAACAATCGGCGGGTATGTATGAGGAGATGCATGAACGTGGAAGAGGCGAAGAATGTTTGCAAGGACAGAGTGGTGTGGCGCTCTATTCTCTCTGCCTACCCCTGCGGGGAAGCGGTGTGATGGTTAGTTAGTTAGTTAGTTAGTTAGTTATTTTTCTTCTTCTATTAATTTTCAGTGGGTGTGCATCATTCGGAAAATGCCCGCTACAGTATCGCGTTTCACAATGAGATACTAACACAAAGCAATAGTTATGACAATGGCCCTGAGAAGTGTGAGATGTCGCTTTGACTAGTTTCGGACAGTCGCTTCCTTGTCTTGGACTCTCTTGGCGGGAACAAAGCATCGGATGGACATGGGATCCAACTTGGCGACCAAGAATGGGGCCGAAGATAGAGAACAGTTTGAAATTTCATCTCCTATATTGTCCTTCGCGCCTGGCACATCTAAGATTGTTCGAGTAAATTTTGACGTCTATTGCATGAACACCTGAACTCTGGCACACCGTGTATATATATATATGTATATATATATATATATATATATATATATATATAT
>NW_028281426.1:55000-102500 GCF_059751285.1 Brachycentrus maculatus
CCCTTTCGGACCACCCCCTTGGCCGCCTTCACCCCCTCCGACAGACCCCTTCGCCCAATAAGCCAGTTCGTCAGAAACCCCTTCATTCTCTTTTTTCATTTCTTTTGTACTTTTCTTAATCTAATCTATCGCCCAGTTCGGAGCTAAATTAGTTCAGAGGTGGAAAACGGAAAATTTCGGAAAAATGGTTCGAATTAAAAGAAAAACTGTTTACGAATTCTAAAGCAATCGACCTTCAAATAATTTGTTTCTAGTGAGGTTTTTAGAGATTGAACATTATTTTATATATTTATATTTATTTCAAACTATGAGTCGAAACATGCAAGCGTTTAAAATTTATATGCCTGTTAAGTTATGAGAAGCGCTTAGAATATTTCAATATTGATAAATTGGAAATCAGGAGACAAATTGCAGACTTAATGTATCTTTATAATATAATCCATGGTAACATTGATTCAGCATTTTGTGTCGAGAAGATAGCAATGAATGTTCCCTCTCGGCGGTTAAGGAGGCGCAACACATTTTCTCTCCCAGTACAGTATCTACTCAATGAATTAGGGCCACGCAGAATTTTGTTCAATTTCTCAATTCAAACAGAAATAACTCAGAGAAAACCTTGAATAAAACAACATTGAATTTTATTTACACATGAACACTTTATTACGCTTAAATTATGCATATATTTTCATATAAATATAGTTAGTATTTAGTATTTCCACCTTTGGCAGAAATAACTGCCTCAATTCTTTTTGGCATACTTAAAATGCACTGTTGTATCATGTTTTTTATTTCTTCGTCTTCTGACCAAATTTTTTGAATATTTTTTTTAGACAGTCTACTGTCGGATTTGGAAATGAGTAAACCTTATTTTTAACATGCTCCATACGTTTTCTATAGGATTAAGGTCCGGAGAATTTCCAGGCCAGGGGAGCAAGGCAGATTTTTGTTGGACAAAAATTTTATTGTTGATTTAGCCCGGTGGCAAGGTGCCCCATCCTGCATGAAGGTGTATGGACCTTCTGTTGGGTCGAGTGTATGGTAGAAGGGCAATAAAATTCGTTCGAGGACCTGCTTATAGGAATTTTGGTTCATTGTTCATTCCACGAAAAACAACGGTCCAGGTAAATTGTTAATAATACATGACCATATCATTGTTGCAGGGGGGTGTTTGATAACTTTTACCACACAGACCTCATTGTAACGTTCCATTTGTGTTCTCCTGACGAATCGACGGCTCTCTGTCACGGCTTCTAACCGGCACTTATCACTAAAGATGACCTGAAAAATAATGAAAATTTAAGTTTAATTTAAATATATAGGTTTATTTACTAAAATGATATGTTGAAAATTCAATTAAAATAAATACCTTTTTCCAATCATCTACCGATTAATTTCGATGTAGCCTGGCCCATTTTAATCGATCCGCTTTCATTCGTGGTGTCAATTTTGGTACTTTTACACTGCGCCTGCATTTCAGATTTACTTCGTAAAGACGTCGCCTCAGTGTTGATACCGATATATTTATACCCTCTTCTTCCAATTTTATTTTTAATGTTTTTGCTGATGCACTACGGGTTTCTAAGGCACTTTGAACGATTTTTCGATCAGCCCTCGGTGTTGTTTTTCTAATCCTACGACAGTTCTTTCGCCGATTGCTGGTGGCGGGTGACTAATTTTTTATTGATTTTGAAAATCTGTCCACTGTTTGACGAGAAACGTTTTCTTTTTTTGAAATTTCTCTATTAGATAGTATTCCTAATTTCAGTAGCACTATAACACTAGACTTTTTTTCCTCAGAAATGACTTTACTTTTTCCCATTTTGTCCTTTCCAAAAAAAACACTTGTGTTTACAAAAAAAAAAATATACTTTATGAACTAAAATTAAAAATGAAGTTTTTTTCACAAGACACGATAACTATATAACCTCTCTGAACAAAACAACAACCAGAACTCAAGAAACTTCACTAATAAATGAGATAGGACTATTTTTTGAACTTTCAACTATCTGTCTACCTGTGCTAATTAGGGACCTTTCTCAGAAAAAGGGTTTGAAATTTTGTAAAGGCATAAATAATCCAGGTATATTTTACATATTATTGAAGGTAATATACATGATATTAGATGTCAATAGAAAACTTAAAGTATTTATGTAAAATAATGGGTAATAATCCAAAAGATTTCAGAGTATTCAAAAAAATATTGGGTGGCCCTAATTCATTGAGTAGATACTGTATATAACAATAATATGGCACACTTTTACTCCATTTCTAGGATGCTAAGATTGTATAATAATTTAGAAAATATTGATAATGTGACCATCGACATATTTAATGATGGGACGGAGAAATACAAGAGGACTATCACCGGATTGGTGAAATCAATTTCAAATTGATTTCACCAATCTGGTGGAGTCCTGAATTTTATACCTTATGTAGCGTAGTTTAATTTCACTTTTTATTTTTACTTCTAATTTTTATTTTTATTTTTCTTACTTCATTACTTTTAATTGTTACTACCCTTTTTTTAGAACCAAATTACTATTCTTTATATATCGCTCACTCCTTTCAAGAACGTCATAAATCAAAAATCGTCAATTTTGAGTTGTGCATGTTTTCGTAATGCCCAGAAAATGTACTATATCCCAGCAAAAGCGGCATATTTTAACTTAATATTTACCCGCTACAGGGCAGAAAGTGTTATTTTTGCATTTTGAAGAAAAGGTATTGTTTAATTATTTTTTTAAATAAACTAAATATTTTTCAAATGGAGAAAAAATATTCAGGTTTTACCTAAAAAGATCTGTTGCATAGTAAAAATTAAATAAGTTAAATAAGTGGCTTGATATTTATTTTTGATACATTGTATTTTATGTTTGAACTTTAAAAACGTTCTCCTGAAAAATCAAGTTTTTTGATTTATGACGTTCTTGAAAGGAGTGAGCGATATGTGTTTAACCTGCACCTTTATTGTTTCTGTAAGCTTGTTGTGTTCCCATCTAATTGATGAAAAACATCAAAACTATTTGTATTGCACTGTATTTCGTTTATTTTAATATGTTTTTCATTGTTTGTGAACCGTAAATAAATAAAATAAAATAAAATAAAATTAATACCTACCTTATATTCATTACAATAGGAAAAAATTAAAATAACTTTTAAAAATATTTGAAAAATGATAGTATGCTTAGTACGCGTGGCAAATGTTTGGCAAAACGGTGTTTGATAGATGTTTGAATGATGAAATAAGGAAAGGATGTAAGGCTGAGATAAGCATTATCGTTGAAATTAAGAAAGGTGTGTTGAGATGGTTTAGACATGTGGAACGTATGAGTGAAGAAAGAACGGTTAAACAAATTTATGAGGCGAATGTGGTTGGAAAAAAAAGCAGAGGAAGACCGAAGAAAACTTGGCACAATCAGGTATGTCAAATACTTGAAAGCGGCTGGATCAGGAGTCGTGATAATCGTCGGGTATGTGTGAGGAGATGCATGAATGTAGAAGAGGCGAATAATGTTTGCAAAGACAGATTGGTGTGGCGTTCGATTCTTTCTGCCTACCCCTCGCGAAGCGGCGTGATGGTTTGTTAGTTAGTTTTAGTATGCTTAGTGTTCAATCGACACTACCTCTCCCCCTCAACCCCTTACCTGACCTTCTTTATTTGCCATCTTAGTATGATCCAATTGACAATTTCATTTATACATAATGTTCCAATCGTTGGTTCATTCATACTGTCATCGATTGTAAATTTTGTATGTTTTTCGTTTATACTTATGCACACGCATTATCTGCCCAATGATTTCAAACGGCTGTATTATCGAAATTTCGACCAGTATAAATAGTCTGTTTATGTTATAAGATTGCCCAAAAACATATATTCTATATATAAGTTCAATTTAAAAAAAAATTGACATAATTGATATAAAAAAATAAAAATAAATTCAATGTATTTTTTTAATACTCAAATATTTATTAAGCAAAGCCATTTAAGTGAGGACATGTTATGACCACTCCTATCGAAATTCCTAGAACCTTATCCGATAGCTAAAAGAGATATCGGATTATTGATTATAGATACCTTTCTTCACTTTCTTATCATATCACAACAAAATAAAAATATATACCATTTGAATGATATACAGGATGTAATAAAATTTACTTCATTCATACAATAAGAAGAAATTCATTTTTTATTCAAGTTTTACTTAGTAAATATCACTATTTATTAAAATCTTCTGTACAACATTTTGAGTGTGTCCAAATACTTGTTCACAAAATCAGGATTATCTCCAATTACAGGAGTTATTTTCATATTATTTTTTGATATCTCATCAAAGATGAAGAAGAATATGGAAGTCTGGGCATTTACGGTTCATATATAAAGAACTTCCAAGAATTTGAGTAGTGTGGTTGTCAATAATGGGTAGAATTGGTGAATGTTACACGTATGTAAGGTGATCACTTAAACCAGCCTATGACGGTCGTAAGCCCCGTAAATGCCCAGACTTCCATATTCTTCTTCATCTTTGATGAGATATCAAAAAATAAAATCTTCTGTCACACGTGTTTCGATGCATTCTGCATCATTTTCAGAAAGAAAAAATTCAGCTTTCAGTAAAAGAGTTTGTTTCAAATTGTTGTTATATTCTTTTTTACATCAAATCTTTAAATCAAACACTGGTTTTGAGAGTCTATTAAATTGTATTTTATTGTTAAAAACACATAAATATAACTTTGTGATAATTGTTTCCCCTTGTTATGACGTATTCAAACTAATACAATATGAAACATGTATTTTCAATAATAAAATACAGTTTTTTATAAAAGTTTTACTTAGTAAATACCACTATTTCTTAAAATCTGCGGTGACACGTATTTCGATGCATTCCGCATCATTTTCAAACACCGTATTTATTACGATATTTGAAACATATTGTGGTGTTTGAAAATGATGCCTAATGCATCAAATCACGTGTCACAGTATATTTTAAGAAATAGTTGAATCTTATAAGTAAAATTTAAATTAAATATGTGTAGATTTTACCAAAAAGTGACAGCCGAATCAATTTATGAAAAAATACATTTTACTAGACTCTTTAAACCATTATTTGATAAAATTAAATGGAGTTCTACAAATTAAACGCCAAATCTATAAATAAATCATATTCTCTTATTTTATTTTTTGGCATCTCATCAAAGATGAAGAAGAATATGGAAGTCTGGGCATTTACGGGGCCGACGACCGTCATAGGCTGGTTTAAGTGATCGCTTTACACACGTGTAACATTCACCAATTCTACCCATTATTAACAACCACACTTCTCAAATTCTCGGAAGTTCTGTATATATGAACCAATTTAGAAACCTTGTTCTTGAATCATGATATTCTGTTATTTTTATCAATAATGGTTATCACAGCCCTACATTATTTCCTTATATCACCATATGAACATCTAATGTCTAATGAATTTGAAAAAAAAGTATATGATAGTTGTAGACTGAATGCAGACGATAAATGCATACTCTTAGATGACTAAGAGTTTGCATTTTGACTGCATTCAGACTACTTTTATCGCTTTTATACACACAAGTATTATAACCAACGAACTAACCACTACACCGCTTCTCAGCAGGGTAGGCAGAGAAAATAGAAAAAAACACAACTGTCTTTGCAAACATTATTCGCCTCTTCCACGTTCACGCTTCTCCTCAAACATGCCCCCCGATTATTTCGACTCCTTATATAACCACTTTCAAGTTTTTGATATACCTGAATAAACTAAGTTTTTCTCTGTCTTCCTCTACTCCTTTTTCAATTTCCTTAAAAATTTGTTTTTGTCGTTCTTCCCTTTTCTCTCACACACATGATCAATCAACACACGTGCAGCATTCATCATTCTACCCATTATTGACAACCACACAAACAAAATTTATGGAATTCCTAGATATATGATCAATTTCATAACACAGTACATATTAGTTCACAACATCCATCTATGTTTGGCTGAGAAATGTTTTTATTTAGCAAAGTCCTTTCTTTTTGTATTCAATATCCGAGAACGATTATTTTTACATACCTTTATATACAAGATTTGTGAACAAGTATATGGACATACTCGAAATGTGAATATTTAATAAATGAATATCATTACTTAAAAAAATCTATTTTATTGCAGTCAATATTGCAATGCTGTTGTTTAAGTAAAATAAAATACTTTACGTTTAAAATAATACTACGTACAGTTTAGTAGGTTGATCAGTACCCACGTATATGGAAACTTCCCTTTAAAAATGTTTTTCAATATAAATTAAACGTCTCTTACGTTAAATCACTACGTCACTCAAAGCCTGTAATATCGGAGGCTGCTATTATAAATTTTCTTTGAAAAATTACCCAGCTCCGATAATAGCTACCCCCGTTATAAAGAAATCACTTTACAAAGGCTCTTTCAATAGGGATTAAGGCTGCGTCTATCGCACGTGTATCGGTTTATTAAATTTTCCGCGAAATTTGGCCGATATTAACTTCTTTCAATTTTTGCTCTCGTTTTCCCCGGATTTTTCAGATACCTGATAAAAATCGGAGCAGTTTCGGCTCAAAAGACCTCCCAAGGGGGTTGAAATTTAAGGGTGTTAAATTTTGAACGTCCAAACTGTTTAAAGCATCAATTTGATATCATTTACATTCAAAATTTATTCATGTTTATTTTCGAACTTCCTTGTGAATTTCTCGTCAGGGTTTTCAGTAAGTATTAAAAAAAGTTAATGAAATAAAAAAAAAGTACAAAAAATGATGATAATGTTTTTTATTTTGTATAATTAAAATGTAACTTTGTTTTAAAATCGCCGTAAATATTTTATTAAAAAATAATTTATAATGTCTACCGGTTTCAAAGCTAACACACTGAGTGTGTGGAAGTTTTTGGTAAGAATATGTAATTAATTAAGCGTATTTTAATGTTTTCAATATTTTAGAAATCAATAAACCCTGATGATGACAAGGTTCTTGTTGAAACCGGTGGGTTAAAGTGTATAAAAAAAGTGGTTAAAACAAAAATATTTAATTTTATAAATATTTTATAAAAATTTTATTTTACTATTTATCATTGTTACGTTCAAATAACCTTTAATTAAAATGTAAAATAAACTCATACGCTAAAACACGGTGGAAAATTCTTAAAATTAATTTTTAAAACGTAAAATGAAAAAAAAAAACTGATCATTCAAATAATTAGAGAATCCAAAATACTGATATGAGTGCCTTTCTTGCGTTTAAATAACAAATAAAGCAATAACAGGATGGGAAATTTATGGTTATCTATAATGCCTTAAGAGGCTTCTAGCCCCCATTCGTCACCTGAAGATGTCGCGACAGTAAAAACCGGAAACACGTCTTAAAAAGGGGACAATAAAATGGCGGGCAAAGCGGAAACGGCTGGAAAATGGCGCCAAAGTGCGGATTGATGACCGACGTAAAAATCGCTAAGTGAACCAAGCAATAACCCCGTGTCATGAGCTGGATTGAGGTTCATATGTGGACACCTGAAAATGAACCCAGGGGTCGAACACATTTTACTATTATTTATGACGTGAACATTTTTATTTTTATTTTTTTTTTGTATGAGAGTATCAACTCACAACATTTTGAGTGTGTCCAAAAACTTCCCCAAATTGGATTTTGGGGTTCAGGGTTCAGGTTCTGGGGCATACAAATCATCAATCGAACGTGGATGGTGGTTGTGACCTCATATCGTTCACCTCCTTTCAAGAACGTCATAAATCAAAAATTGTACATTTTCAGTTGAACATGTTTTCGGAATGCCCAGAAAATGTACTAGATCCCAGCAAAAGAAGCATATTTTTAACTTAATATTTACCCGCTACAGGGCATAAAGTGTTGTTTTTGCATTTTTAAGAAAAGGTATTGTTTAATATTTTTTAATTATATTAAATATTTTTCAAATGGAGAAAAAACCTTCAGGTTGTACCTCAAAAGCTTTGTTGCACAGTAAACAGTTCAATTAGTGGCTTGATATTTATTTTTAAGCCATTGTATTATATTTTTGCGCGTGGCAACGAGGATAGCCTGGAACGACTAGTTGTGTTATTAACGTTTATTTAAATAAAATAAATAATTAATTGTTGAGGAGTGTAACACTTTGAATACAATTTGGATTAAAATAATAAAAATAATAACTTAAATAAAAATTTTAATTTTCGACAAATGATTTTAAAAAATTAAACTAGAAAACTGTCTAAAGATGTTTGTTTTTGCCGACACATTTTTCAAAAGATAATCATCAATAATCACGAATCTTTACTTACAACATTTTTAGTGTGTCCAAATACTTGTTCAAAAAATCTCGATTATCTCCAATTACAGGAGTTCTTTTCATATTATTTTTTTTTCATCTCATCAAAGATGAAGAAGAACGAGGTTTCTAAATTGGTTCATATATATAGAACTTCCAAGAATTTGAGTAGTGTGGTCGTCAATAATGGGTAGAATTCGTGAATGTTACACGTGTGTAAAGTGATCACTCAACCAGCCTATGACGGTCGTCAGCCCCGTAAATGCCCAAACATCCATATTCTTCTTCATCTTTGACGAGATGTCAAAATAATAATGCTGCATTGATGTTTATTTTTTGCCAAGTAAAAGTGACTTAAATGGCCTTACTGAATATTTTACGTTTTGTTTTTTGGTCACATTCTCCTGTACGACTACGATATATGTATTGAAGTATTCAATATCATTGTCAAATGCGGTTAGTTTTTTAAAGATGATTGGTATTGATTTAATGTGCATCGAAACAAGTGTCATTTTAAATCTTTACATATTTTTTATTATTTTGAAAAGTAAAAATAATTCAAAGAAGATGTAGCACACCTGCCGAGGAGATAGTTGTATTTACGATAGTCATTTGGACTTTGTTGCTTTGCGAGTAGTAAAAATGTGAGGAGTTTCGGGAGAAATTTCCAATCCATCCCTAGAAAGTGACAGGGCTGTATTATTTTATAGGCGGTGATTTGTGGGGTACATTACTACAGGGGAGTACTAGCAGGGGGCACATTTTACTATGAGTAACAATTTTATTATAAATTTACTACCGTATTATTGTATTTTTGCACCCGCCTTCCTTTCATCTTTTGTATTGTATTACAACATTTTGAGTGTGTCCAAATACATGTTTACAAATCTGGATTATCTCCAATCATGGGTTATTTTTATTATTTTTTTTTTTTTACATCTCAATATAGATGAAGAAAAATATGGAAGTCTAGACATTTACGGGACTTACATTTTTGTTCGTATTTGTTTGTTTTTTAACTTAGTTGCGAAATTTATAGATAATGATAAAAAAATTGGTATCCCGATTTAACTGTGAATTAACATTCAAAAGCTTTCAATATCTCTGTCACTGCCAATCTAAATAAATAAATATTTGTAAATCCACCATTAAATTTTAAAGAAGTGCCCCATTATAAGCAGTGAGAAGGATAAGAAGTTAGATAGTATAATAAGTCAACTAGATCCGATTCCAACCCGACGTTGGCCGGTACACAGAAGTCTCTACAACCCCGACCAGTACTGCAGATATACTCCCACATAATACAATACACATGTGATTATAATCCTGGATTCGGACCTCACATACAAATGAAAGAGTTTATCCTTAATAAAAAGCTTCTTTCATCTCATCATAGATGTTTCTAGTGAAATTCTAGTGATTCAAGCACTGATTTGAATTTGAACAATATATAAAGAAGTTCCAAAAATTTGAATAGCGTTTTTTTTTTTTTTTTTTTCTTTATTTAAAATTCTTTTGCATAACATAAATTCAAAAACAAAAAATATTTATAAAAAATAAAAATAAATACAAAAAAAGATCCCACAAAGGCATGGCCTGTGTGTGGGTATACAAAATAAATAGTTATAGTACAGGGTATAAGGGTATAGGTTTCTAAGTATAATTAGTTAATACAAAATACAAAACAAATTATTGTTATTGTTAATCATGGGTAGAATTAGTGAATGTTACACGTGTATCAGCTAAACCAGCTTATGACGGTCGTAAACCCCGCCCAGACCTCGATATTCTTCTTCATCTTTGTTAAGATGTCAAAAAATAAAATCACAAATTATTTTTTGTATATAAAATAAATACTGACACGTGTTTCGATGCACCAAACTCCGTACGATAATAAACGAATATTGCAAAAGAACTCATCCAAGAAAGTCGAATTAAAATCTCATGAATATATTGCTTAAATTAAAACATTAATTAACATTTTGATATAATACGTGTTGATTTTCTAGCTTCACGTATAAATTAACGGAGATTCTTAGACAAGAGCTGAAACCCTACTGCAGTTTAGCACTTGAACCTAAAGCGAATTGACAGGAGATATCTTCCGCAGCATCATGTATTGCATACAAGGCGAGATAGGGGGAGTCGGGGACAAATTGGAGATGGGGCGAAAAGTGAACACAACATGTGTCTGATTGCATCTGAAATGTCAATTGCCTGTTTGACAAATCCAGTTTGATCGTGTGTCTTGCGTCTCGACTCACCCCATGCGCGATATCGGATTCCGTTTGTGGTTTTATCAGTCAACTCGTATGTTTGTACGTGTGGCATTCGATTTCGTAACACGTAAAAAAATTACATTGATATCTTGAAGAAGTCTAGGTATTTACAGGGCTTCTAATCTGTCACGTAGGCTGGTTTAAGTGACCATTTTTACACGTGTATTCACTGTTCTCCTATTATTTACAATATTTTGGGTTAAAAAACTATGTATATGATAAAAAATTCACTTTTCACACGTGTAACATTCACCGTTCTACCCATAATTTACAATAGTTTGAGTCACATTGGATTTCACGTAAAAAATCACAATGAAGTCTAGGCATTTACAGGGCTTATTATCTGTCATAAACCTTAATTTAAGTAACCAATTATTACAGGTGTAATAATTGGTTACTTACACCGTTCTACCCAGATTACGCCAAAATTCCCTCTTTGATATTTTAAGTGTCCTAATATCTGTTCACAAATATGTATTCAATAAAGTATATTTCGCTTTATAACGTCATCTACGTATTGATTGAACTAGTCAATTTTTTAAATGTAAATTAATATTTTAAATTAGCACGAAAATGAATCTTATACCATGTATTGATTTGGCATTAACTTTGTGGAATGACATGTTGATTAATATAAATTAAACACTTGTTTAAGACCACCAATTGAGTTTAATTTCATTTAACACGAGTAGTTTCGAGCACTACACATTTTTTCATAGACAAGCGATTACAAAAACTTTAAACATGATTTTTTGCATAATCTTTTCATATCATACGTCAAAAATGATTTTATAACTTGCAACGATGAAATAAAATACGCAGGTATTTATTAAAAATTTCTTCCCGGAAAACCAGTTCAATATATCGAAAAGAACAATGACGATTCAGAAACATGTACGTTATTAGATTCCCTACGTTCCCCATTCGAACACACATCCCGGCGTCCCGAATAAAATATCAAAAAATCCTTTCTCTTCTCCCGCATCGGCTCTAAGTGCCCGGGGGTGGCACAAATCGAGTCGAATTTACATAAATTGGATTTGATGCGACTTCTCAATTTGCGCGTGTGTGTACGAGTCACGTATTACCCCTAATCTACCCCGGAATCGACACTAGATACCGCGACTTGAGACCCACTTTGCAGCCGAAGATTTCTAACATTTTGTCTACATTTATATATAAATACACTTTGGTTTGTTTTTATGTGGATCTTTTAATACGATTTTGATGTTATGCGATTTTCAAATCAAATGGAATCCATCCCTTATTTTTGTACATATTTCAAGTCTTTTTTTTATGTGAATTTGCATTTAAAAAAATCTCAATTTAAGACTAGTGCAGGTTACAACCGTGAAAGTGTGACTGTGTCACAGGCACAAAGTTAAGCTCAAATTTTACATCGTATTCAAGAGATGCTTTATTGGAAAAAAAAACAGAAAACGCACATGTAATTTGGATTGAAGATTTATCTGAAAAACTGTTTTCCATATCTTGATATTTAATTAAGGAAAAAGCTCATCTATGTTTATTTTTATGATTTTTTTATAAACTTTTTTCTGCGATTTTTGGTACATTCTACCATTTTGATTTGAAGTTATGCAGTTTTTAAAAATAATGGAACCTATAAGCCAATAAACCTGTTAGCTGTAGGTAAACTCTATAGTAAGATTATAATTGAAAGAGTTAGAATGGTGACGAAAGATCGGATTTGGGATGTGTAAGGTGCTTTTATGAGTGGACGAGGTTGCACAGATCAAATTTTTGCACTACGAATGCTGACGGAGAAACTTTTGGCTAAATATCAGAAACTGTTCTGTGCCTTCGTGTAATAAGGTTGATAGGATAAAATTATGGAGCGCGTATATCATATATTTGTAAGCGCGTATCTCATAAATTTGTTTTACCATGTTTTTTTCACTCATTCGACACCTTTTTTTTAAATTTTATTGATAATGTTTTCCTTAGCTTTTCTTTTTTCCTTATATCACTATTCGAACATCTGTCATACAACGTTTAAAAATGTAAATTATATAGCTCAGAGGTAGACTATACAAGACTGATTATAAATTTAAAAAGCTAAGTAGCTATTTTTTTGTTATATAAAATACATTTCAATAAGAAATTTTCGTACAATTCTTGAATTATATCGATTCATTCATACCATTCAAATATTTATCGTACATCGTTTTTCCGTACATTTGTCATTCGTAAAAGTATTTCAACTGCAAGTCCACTTTCATCCTTATGTCGAAAACTCTATGTTTCACTTTCATACGTTTTGGGATTAATGTAGGTCAAACTCCCTTATGTTACTGAAGTGACGTGTCACTGAAATTTAATGAAAATATAGTTTTAGAATCCCTGGTTTCTAAAACCTTATTTATACATCTCAATGTTAACACGTCGTTCTAAAACTTTTCACTCTTACTACCGCCAACCAACCAACGTGACGTTCTTCAACCAACCAATTCCCAGGAGGCTCCACAACATCGTGATGGGAATCGAAATCAATGCTGGAAGATTTGTTGTCATAAAACGTATATTTCGTTCATTCAAATAATTGAGATATTTAAAAAATTAAAAATAAATATACGTATTTAATTATTTAAATTATTTTTTGACACACTTTAAGTGTGTCCAAATTTTTTTTTTGTTGTTTGTTCACATAGGAGATATTTATGTATTGATGCTACGTATAATATATTGATACTACGTTTCAATATATCATAGTCATACAGGAGAAAGTGACCAAGTGCATTGCTTTACAAAACCGTGATCATTGACTATTTGAAATCTTACTAGCTTAATATTGCCCTGAAAAAATCCCAAAGGATTTTAAACTTGTAAGTATAATATATTGACTTGTTGAAAATGACTGCATTGGTGTTTCTTTTGTTGCCAAGCAAAAGTGACTTAAATGGCCCTCCTGAACATTTCACGTTTTGGTAGTTGGTCACTTTCTCCTGTACGACTACGATATGAATATCTACGTATCTGTTGCGTCTGTTTTCTGTTTTATGTGTTTTCTATTTTTTTTTGCTGTAGCCTTCTAGCACTTATTTTTACTTTATTGCTCTTCTGAACTTGAACATCTTAAAATTGTTTATTTATTTATTTTATTATAATTTTTACTTTAGCTCTAAATAAAGGCTGCCTATTAATCTTTTAAACTTTTGCTATATTTTATTCTTGCTGTTTACTTTTTACACATTTAGAATTTGTGAAATTTTGTAATTGGAATGTTACAATTACCTGTTTTATTTGTTATTCTTTATTGTAAATGTATTTTTGTTAATATTTTTTTAAATTTCTAAATAAATAAAATAAAATACAAATCTCAACATAGATGAAGAAAAATATGAAGGTCTGGGCATTTACAAGGCTTACGACCGTCATTGGTTGGTTTCAGTGATCACTTGTGAGTTACTTATGTATGTTGGGATGAGGGAAGCTTTTCTAATGAAGTCTCGCACACTGTGTTTTGAGTTTAATCATTATATCTATAAGTTTCAAGAATTTGAGTAGTGTGGTTGTAAATCATGTGTAGAATCGGTGAATTTTACACGTGTGTAAAGTGATCACTTAAACCAGCTTATGACGGTCTTAAGCCGTGTGAATGTCCAGACTTCCTTATTCTTCTTCATTGATGTTGAGATATCAAAAAATAATGTAAGAAATAACTCCAGATTCCAGATTTGTGAACAAGTATTTCGACACGCTCAAAATGTTGTAAATTTCAATATTTGATGATTTGGCATTAACTTTGTGGAATGACATGTTAATTATTAAAAAAAAACTTGTATTACTCTACATATTCCTGTAAAATAAAATAACGCTTACTAAGTGCTATAATACAAGTGTTTAATTTTATTATTAATACCAAATATTATTTATTATTTTATTATTTCTCGGCGTTAATATATTTATTCATCTTTGATTTTTTATCTTTTATTTTCATTATTGAGGTATTTACCTGTATTATAATAAATGAAAGATTAAAAGAGATGTAGATGTAACATTCAGACGGTATATATGAACAGGTGAGATACCACTAGTTGTGTAAGTTAAAATAATATTTTTTGCTCAAAATTTGTACTGTTGTATATGTTTTGATATACTCTCTCTCTCTCTCTCTCTCTGTCACTCACACTAAATTTTCCGTATTTATTTTTAATTTTTACAGAAGTTTCACTTCTATCACGCACGCGCATTAAAAGGAAATTGTTTTAAGCAAATTGATAAATGACGGTTTTAAATTATGAATTTTAAAAATAATAACTAAACGTGTTACCTAAAAAGTGTTGATAAAAATAAAAACGAGTATTTTTCGTATTATTATCAGGTGAAATTGATTGTGTTTGACTGATAACAAGATATATGTCATATCTACATGTATTCAAAATTTATTTTACGCTAGAAATTTTTAATAAAAGTATATTAAAACATTCAAATTGGCTATTTATAATTCGATTCGATTTATACCGAATTTATATTTATACCGATTTATGTCGATTTATTATTTATAAAAAAAATTGATTAATTGTAACAAGCGAAAGTTATGTTATTCTAATCTAAAAATAACATGTACATGTATATTTTTAACGGCTTTATAATTTGGCGGAAACATCTCTTTTGGCTGTATCGAAAAATGTGTCTGAAATAAAATTTATAGATTCCACCGTCTCGAAATTTCACATTGCTTAATTTATCGTAAATTGCGAATTCCGAGGGGGTGGCATCAACTCCCCCCCTTCCTATTTCACCCTCTCCAACGACCATATTGTTAGCAAAGATGAAAGTAAAATTCACATTATCGAACAAGAAAGCTATGTCTTATAATGGTGTACTTAAAAACCAGACGAAAACCGAACAATGAAAAGTACGTTCGATGAAATAAGTAATTTCTCATCTAGGAAGATGCGCTTTAAGGGTTGGTTTCGAGTGCACCTCGCTAAGGGTCGTACGCCCTTTAAGCTTTTAGCGGAGGCATTCGTTCGTAATTCGAAACGGAATAATATCAAATTTATCGCCCCAAACCTCTTCCCTTGTTTTTTAGTGGAGCATTTTCTTGTTTAGACCGGAAAAGGCGTTTTCAAAACTCACAAATTCGAAATTCAGAAATATGTTCCAGTGGCGATATTCACAAATCGGTTACCGATCCCGTTTCAAGACTGGATTCTCCGATAACCCCCGGTTTTAGGGGTGGATCCTGAATACCGAAGAGATAGGGTGGTGTTTGAAAGCTTCGGAGTTATTATTTAATGTAGCGTGCATTAAAATTTATTCCTTTTTGGTTATTTCATTTTATTTCTTAGCTATCGGGTGGCGCGTATCGGTGGGTATAAATTATGTATTGCAAAGATGGTTTATGAGAATTCTGTGAGATCTGAGGGGGAAACACAATTGCCTTCCAGAATATTCTTGATGCTCTAATTTTGAACACCTTATTTTATGTTTGACATGATATTCTAATCGGATATACAGGATGGACAAAAATTATATCATACTTTAAAAATAAATACTTTTATAAACTAACAAACCATCACGCCGCTTCCCCACAGGGGTAGGCAGAGAGAATAGAGCACCACACAACTCTGTCCTTGCAAACATTCTTCGCCTCTTCCACGTTCATGCATCTCCTCATACAAACCCGCCGATTGTTACGACTCCTAACCTGACCACTTTCAAGTATTTGGCATCACGGATCGTGCCAAGTTTTTCTCGGTATTTCTCTGCTTTTATGTGCGAAATATATGCAAACATTTATTTTAGTAGAAAAATTATAGTGAATATCACTTTTTTTCATTTTAAAATACAACGTGATTTACATTCATATGTAATATTTTCAAATAAATAGTGTTTTTTCGGTAAACTTCCACTTCAAATTTAATATCTTTCAAATTATTTTTTGACATCTCATCAAAGATGAAGAAGAATATGGAAGTCTGAGCATTTACGGGGCTGACGACCGTCATAGGCTAGTTTAAGTGATCACCTTACACACGTTTAACATTCACCAATTCTACGACATAAAATAAAATGAAAATAACTTCTATAGTTGGGAGTAATCCAGATTTGTGAACAAGTATTTGGATACACTCAAAATTTTGTTAATATCTTTCGACTAGTGTAGGGTATTTTCAGACTTGTGAGAGATGAAAATATTTTAAATACTTGATAAGTAATGTTTTCCTACATCTTCCTCCCCCACTTTTCGATTTTCATTCTTTTCCAACTTTATTCACCTCATAAAATTTGTTTTACTATTCTTTCTTCACTCATTCATTCCACATGTCCAAACCACCTCATAACACCTTTCTTCATTGTATAGACAATGTTTATCGCAGCCTTTTACAAATCTTAAGTAAATTGGATTAGGAGTTATTATTTACATAATTTTTTGACATCTCAACATAGACGAAGATGAAAAAATAAGGAACTCTGCCATTTACAGGGCTTACAACCGTCATAGGGTGGTTGAAGTGATCACTTTAAGTATGTGAATATAATCCAGGATTCGGACTTCACATACAAAGGAGAGAGTATCTGCTTTATAAAAGCTTTCCTCATCTTACCACAGATGGCTAAAGCGAGCTCGAGCATACTGTGTTACGAGTTTGATCAATATATCTATATGTTTCAACAATTTAAGTAGTGTGGTTGTCAATCATGGGTAGCATTGGTAAATGTTACACGTATGTAAAGTGATCACTTAAACCAACCTATGATGGTCGGAAGCCATGTAAATGCCTTAACTTCCATATTCTTCTTTTTTCATATATGTTGAGATGTCAAAAGATAATTTAAAACAAAGTTTTAAACCTTATAAAATTAAACAACTTTTAAAAACAAACTTACCCTTTCCTTGCCAAAAACTTCCACGCACTCCGTACACCGTATGAAAATATGAATTAAAAATATGATTTGAAAACTACTAAATGTTGTTTTTATTGTGCATTGCTCAGCGAATACGTCAACTCCAAATGGCAACTACTAATTGATTATGAGTATTTTAATGTTTTAGAATTAAGTATATAAACCCTGATGATGACAAGGTTCTTCTTGAAACCGGTTGGATAAAGTGTACCAATAAAAAAGTCGTTAAAACAAAGTTGTTTAATTTTATAAAGTTTATAAAATGTGCCATAAAGTATCTGTGAAAAACATTCAAGAAACAATGTAGTTTTATTTATGATATTCTTTAACTTCATGGAAATTGGAATTCAATTATTGTAATGTACGAATAAGTTTTATGTATGTATTTTTTTAAAAGATTATCTTCTCTGACAGCTATAACTCAAATTCTCAATGAAAGCATCGGCTTCTCGTCTCTCAGGTGTCATTTATCTGGATTTCCGTTTGCGGGCTTCGCTTCCCCTTGCCGATCACGTACAATCCACTGTCAGCAGTGTGCATCTTACATCGATTGTATGTGATTCTGATACCGTACAGTCAACCTAATCGGTAGAGGCAGATCTGAGGTTATCATTATAATGATATAACCTAGATTACTTCTTAATCACAAAACTCGAAAAACGTTCGGAACCCTTTCAGACAAAGTGAGCTTTTTGCAAGTTAATCGAATGCATCACATAAATTGTTTTCACGTGAGATTTGAATATTGATAACTGTTGGTTTTAATTTTTTTTTAGTGATCGTGCCTTGTATAAATGCAATACTAAACTCCAATCAGTGCGCTGTACAAAATGTTTCAGATGGAATACATAAAAAACAACACAATATTTCAGGAAACAACATATTGACACAGCTGCAGCTTTAAACATTTCCTGGGTCCTTCGTTCACTCACAGCATTCCCACCATATACTTCACAAAATTTTCATATATTTTTACTGTTTTAAAATCGTCGATTTTCAGTTGTGCATGTTTTCGGAATGCCCAGAATATGTACTATATCCCAGCAAAAGAAGTATATTTTTAACATAATATTTACCCGCTACAGTGCAGAAAGTGTTGTTTTTACATTTTGAAGAAAAGGTATTGTTTAATTATTTTTTTAAATATACTAAATATTTTTCAAATGGAGAAAAAACATTCAGGTTTTACCTAAAAAGATCTGTTGCACATTAAAAAGTTCGGTAAGTGGCTTGATATTTATTTTTAATATTGCATTCTATTTTTAAACATTAAAAACGTTCTACTGAAAAATCAAGTTTTTTTTATTTATGACGTTCTTGAAAGGAGTGAGCGATATGTTCGTTTGAGACAAGCACTTGAGTAACGCTCGATATTTAGGCATCTACATCTAGTAGCAAATAATCGTGGAGACTTTTTATATGACCCAATGTTTCAAACAATTTTAAAGTGCCCAAATCGTTGAACACAAATGCTGGATTTTTCGTTATTATTGATAAAAAAAATTACCGACAGAATATGTACTTATAACTTTCTTTTTATCATTTATTCTATCAGATGCTATGGATGTTATATCAATTTATGAGTAAATTATAGGTGTCTCAACTCGATACGAAGCACCTATCGTTTTTAAATGGAAGAAGATACCCTCAGTTAAGAATTTGTAAATTATTTAGTTTATATAATATTACATGTAGGTACGAAAGAATATATAAATCGTTTAAAAAATAAATGCAATGAACGGTGAACTTTAGATGAGTTTATAAATAAATCGCTCCGGCTAGCCAAATGCCAGTTTCTTAGCCCTAGGGTACTCAGTTTTCCATCTTATATCGTTTAAAACAATAAATGATTCGTTTGAGTTTGAGACTCCTATAATAAATAATATGTGTTGTATTTTAAATAAAAACTAAATCTTTGTTTTTTATGAATTTTTTTTTAACATTCTCCTTGTCATTCATCGTTCACTTTGTGTAATACCACTTTAATAAATACTAATTCGTAACTACCGAATAATACTTTTATTTTTGGTACTTTTCTCCAACCAGTTTCGAATCTTGTCATTTTTAGGGATAGACATGTACTGATATGTACATCCCTGAAAATGACAAGATTTCTGTCAAAACCGGTTGGAGAAAAGAACCAAATAAACAAGTGTTTAAAATCAACGCTTTAGTTTCTTATATATATATTTTTATAAATGTTCCACAAAGTACCAACAAAACATCGAAATAAATGTTTATACGAAATTTAAAGTAAATTTTTGCTAAAATTGCAAGCTGCCTATTTTTCCTTAAGTCTTCGTGTAAACATGCATGCATGTCAAATATTCTTAAAAATTGAGAAATTGAACGTTTTTTAAATTTTTATTTTGTCATCAAAATATGTCACATTTTATCTATAATATATATGAAATTTTAGTATTGTTTTAGCGGTAGGGTTAACCAAAGTTTAATGCGACTTCCTTTATACAGGGTGTTCCTTATAAGCACTCTCAAAGCGTAAGAAATGGGCATTTTAATGCACGTATTGGGTATAGGATGTACCGTAATATGTCAAAGCGGGATATTCGCGCGTGAGATATATAAATAAAGTGTGTGGTGACAATATTTCATTGTCGTCTTATGGGGTGGTTCGCCTGTAGGGGTACAATGAGGGTGTACGAGGAGTGATCATTATTGGGGCTGTATTTAATACGAGGCATGTGCGTAAGTTTTTAGAATACCAACGTATCTATAACAAGGAGTTATTTTAAGTTTATTACCCTATTCAATCAAGCCCTGAACATTACGAAACGGACAAAAATATTTTGCACAATATCTTGAGTGTCCAAACCCAAGTTCACAAATCTGAGTTTGTCACTACGGAGCTATTTATATTGTTATTGTAACATAAACAAGGAACTATGAGAAATATTTTAAATATAAAATTTATGTTTGATTTGAGTCTTTTAAGGTATATATGTATGTTTTTTTTAAATAAAATAAACAACTTAGTGGACTCAAATCAGTGTTTGATTTAATTTTTTTTAAATAGAATTATGGAGTTCTACAAATAAATCACCAAATTTATATTTTTTTTATTGATTTGGCACTAACTTTGTGGAATGACATGATTATTTTATTAAAATTAAACACTTGAATATACCACTTTAATGAGTTTTATTTTTATTTACGACTAGTTTCGAAAACGACAATTGTTTTCATCTTCTGGTACAAATTAAAACTAACGAAAAAAAATAAATTATGTGTATATATAGGTTACTAAATATAGGTAGGGGGGTTAAGGAACCACATTTTTTGTAAAAGGAAACATTGATAATAATGGTGACGTATTTTGTAACAGTATATTATTAATAATTGTTTTATCTGAATTTAAATTTTTATATATTTCTAAATTTTCTAAATTATTCATGACTTGACCTTTATTTGTAACAGAGTGTAATAATTTAAGTGTATGAGAGTCAAAAGAGTGGTTAGTTTCCATGATATGATTTGCAAATTCCGAAAAATAATTACTTGTTAGTCCACAACGATGTTCTCTTATTCTAATTCTTAGACTCTTCGCAGTTTGGCCAGTATATTTTTTATCGCAGTCACCGCAAAAAACAATTGTCGTTTTCGAAACTAGTCGTAAATAAAAATAAAACTCGATAAAGTGGATTATTCAATAAAATACCAAATGAATAAAAAAAAAATGTAGAGGTCTAAGTAGTTATAGGGCTAACGACCTATTACTTTATATACGTATTCACTTTGACTAACCTATGACAAGTCGTAAGCCCTATAAATAAACACACTTCCATATTCTTCTTCACCTTTATTGGAATATCATAATGTGAAATTAACTCCCAAGTGTTTGGACACACTCAAAATGTTGTGAACAACTGAAGTTCTAGATACTAGTCATGTTTAAGTATATTAATAAACTTATAAGTGCTTTATATTAAAAATTAAAATATTATTTTAATTCATTTTTCATTTTATCACAGCAAGTCGAAAGTCAATATAAATAACTCCCAGATTTGAGAACAAATATATGGACACACTAAAATATAGTGAAAAAAATAGCCGGTTATAAAAATAACTGATTATAAAAAGTTTTTTAATCATCTAATTGAGAGTTTCTAGTAAGTAAAGTTATTCGCAAAGGATATTCCATACATTTTGTAAGGTGAAAATTGAAAGATAAACTTACTACTACTACTACTACTACCATCACGCCCTTTCACCGCAGGGGTAGGCAGAGAGGATGGAACGCCACACTCTTCTGTCCTGACATACACTCCTCGCCTCCTTCACATCCATACATCTAGTCATACATGCCCTCCGATTACGCAGACTTTTGACACCGCCAGATTTTAGGTTCTGATTGATCTGATCGTGCCAAGTCTTTTTCGGTCGTCTACGTTCTGTTTTCCCTCTCACATTCGCCAAATATATTTTCTTAGTCATTCTCTCGTTATCCATTCGCTCCACATGTCCATACCACCGCAAAGAACTCTTCCTAATCCTTTCAATTATTCCTCGTTCAGCCTTACATTCCTTTCTCATATCGTCGTTTTTAATTCTGTCATACAATGATTTTCCACACATTCGTCTGAGGGAGCGCATTTCAACATCGTTCACTCTGCTTTCATAAAGAAAGATAAACTTAAATTTCGAAATTTATGCATGGTTGTCAATCATGGTTAAAATGATGAATATTTTTTTATTATTTCAATGTTGGTCATCTTGCATTATTACCTTATTTTACTGTTCTAACATCTATCATACGTTATTCGATACACTCACACATTTCGGTATTGAATTGATAAAAAATACTTAAAGGAATCTTCCATCCATGTATTTATTTTAAGTACCCCCCCCCTATTTTCCAAACCTCCCCCATCCTTCCGGGAACACTTTGTGATCCTGTTTAAACCCGCCATTAAAGACGGCCTTACAAGGGGAGATATTAAAAAAAATAGTAAAAAGCAATATAAATTGCCTGTAATTTATATATGGGAACAAGTAACAGAGACGTAGGACTGAAAATTAGCCAATACTTTTTCAGCATTCTGGTATGTTTTCTTTTATGTTTTAACGTTGAATGGGTATTTTTAGACAACGTTAAAATTGTGAGAAATACAAGGTAAAAAGTGATGTATTTTTTTCGAAAAATTTAACAAAGTAACAAATTGTAATGGGTCTAATTACAAGTTTAATAAAAGTTGGAAATCATGTTTTCAGGCATTTCCTAGTATGTAAATAATTTTGGGAAGAATTTAACATTATTTTCATGAAGATCTAAAATCGCTAAACAAAAAAAAACTAACTTAACTCAACCATACATGATGAAGAATACACTTTTTTGAAATTTGAGTGGTGTAGTTGTCAAACATGGATAGAATGATAGATGTTACTAGTGTATAAAGTGTTCACTTAAACTAGCCTTTGACAGGTGTAAGCCCTGTCATAACCAATAAACCCAGACTTCCATATTGTTCTTCCTCTTTATAAAAATATAAAAATACCAACAAAAAAAAAACTGGTTGGTATTTTAATAACTAGTGGAAATTAAGTATTGAAATTATATATGTGCTTCATTTCAAAACATTATGTACATGCTGCTTCATTGGCACCATCTGTGTTTGAAATTAAAAATATATGTATATAAGCAGATATATTACTAGCAGAAACCTTTATGAAATGAGTGTAAGATTTTCCCATCTTCGTCAGTGTTGTTTATTTTATAATTTTTGCTGAAACATATTTTTTTTCTAAATTAATTTTAAAGTAATCCATTGACGATTCAATCGATTGTTACGCCACTGCTTTCAGGCGACGAAAGGGAAGGCGACCGAGAAAAAATGCTAAAAAATTGCTAAATAGGGCACGCAGTGGCGGCGCAGGGGGAATCGGGGTGATGGAACTTATTTATTTTCGGCAACAGATATTAAGTCATTCTTAAGACATCGCGTCATTATGCTTAATAGTAATAGATATATTACCTAGAGGGTACCGCCGCCGTTTCTGTATTCTTCTTTAATATATTTTTTTTTCCTCGTTAAAAAGACTGAGTGAATGGGTACACATTTTTCTTGGAATTTTCCATTGTGTAATAATTTTATCTTTGCGATATTTATGTTCGCCCGATACAAAGGGACGGCATTAAGGGCATTATGGTCATTTGAGAAAAAGAGCGTTATTAAACTTTTCATTCGATGGGTAATGGGATTCTCTGAGGAAAGTAGCGATTCGCTGGATTTATAAGGATCGTTGTTTTGTATAAGGTTTAATGGGTAACATTTGATTAAAAACACTCGGCAAATCATCACTTTCAATCACTTTTTATCGTCTTTTTTCTCGGATTTTCCTATCGTTCCTTTAAGAAAACTTAAACTTACAAAATGCAACACTCTCCTCATCATTCATCGTTCAGATTGTGAAATATTACTTTTATAAACAATTATTTGTGACTACCGGTTTCGAAATAATCACTCCATCATCAGGTCATTAAAATAAAATTATCCCCATGTAAACCTCATTTCCACATATTTTAACAAATAAGTAAATTAAAAAATTATATGTAAATAAAACTGTAATTTGTTTAAATAATCTAGAAAAAAATATAAATAAGTTAAACATTCAATAAAGACTCACCCATATAAATTACCAAATAAATTTAACTTCGAGTCCACTTTTAAAAATATTCCCATTGTAATTCATTTGTCTTCTTTCTCTCTTTCAATTTTTTTTGTACAGATGTCAAACCGTAATAATTTTATTAAAATGACCTGATGATGAAATGATTATTCCGAAACCTGTAGTCACGAAAAAGTGTTTATAAAAGTGGTATTACACTAAGTGAATGATAAGGTGAGCGTTATATTACCGTAAAACAAAGTAAACAATGATTTTAATGTACGAAATATATTTATATTATTTATATTATATCAGACACCGGATTATTCACCTTACGGATGAGATGTCAATTTTAAAGGTGTCTCAACTTGGAATGAAAAATGCATAATTTTGTCATAAACTATGAGTGTCTCATTACTTTAATATACAAAATTTATAATCAAATTTTTAACTTAAAAAATGTTCTTATTCTACCGTTTCAATAATCACTTTTTTTTTCTAAAACGCAGTACGTAAACGTAAATGCAAATGTTTAAAATTTAACATGAATTATAAATAAACTCGATGTTTCGTAAAAATCACAACCCTCTAAGGTTTATATCCCATTCTGTACACACGAGGTACAGGACGACTGGGAATATTCCTCCGTAGGGGCATAATTGCTGTGGCAAAAGGCTTTAATTAGTTTTGCACCATTAGCATTGGGAAAAAGATAAAAAAGCTAGTATTTTTCTTCTAACTAGTTGTCATTAAAAGGTTTGTCTAGACAGACATTGATTAATGTGGTGGATACATAATTATTTATATAAAACAATATATGATTTTTTTGTCATTTGATTGAGCTGTTTTTCATTTAATAATATTTTGTTGTGATGAATTTTGTGCATTTATATTTTAATTTTTGGTGTATTTTAAAAAAATATTTTTGATTTGGTGTAATTTAATTTTTATTATTATATTTGATTTTGATGCATTTTTTTATTTTGATATTTTTCTGTGGTGTTTTTGAGTTTATTTTTATTGATAATTTAGTCTGGTTTTGTCCGCTTCTGTAGTGTAATGGTCAGCACGCTCAGCTACCGTTCTGGAGGTCACGGGTTCGATTCCCAGAGGGAGTCTAATAAATATAAGTGATTTTTTTCACTGTAATATTTATTCAATATTACCCTGGACTGGTACCTGAAGCGGAGGGCTGATCACCTTTCCTTCGTGTGTAAACGATCAAGATA
Source organism: Brachycentrus maculatus (assembly GCF_059751285.1). NCBI lineage: Eukaryota > Metazoa > Arthropoda > Insecta > Trichoptera > Brachycentridae > Brachycentrus > Brachycentrus maculatus. The sequence continues at coordinate 80,318 of NW_028281426.1, forward strand.
ACACTGTGTTCATATGAAGCAGTGCCTTATGCACCATTGGGGTGCGGATTAGGGTTTTATTAATATTTTATTAAGTTTGGTTACATTTAAGTGTAAAAATTTGTTAAATTTTATTTAATGATTTTGTATTTTATGCTGTTTTATAAACTATGAGTACTGAGTGATATGTATGTGTGTGTAATAGTTTTTCGTCATGTGATTGATAAATATTGATTTTTAGCAATAAACCCGCTAATGTACTTATTTCTTTTCTGTACATGAAGTTTTAATAAATAAAATAATTAAATAAATTTTGCTGATAATTTTGGTATGTAATTTGATTGAAAAAGTTAAAATTTACATAAATTTTTACGAAGAACAAAAAAACAAACACATTGCATTAGAGAAAATAAAAGCGGCAACGAAATGGTAAGCTACGACAATATATGGAAAATCTATTGAAGATGGGAAAATAATAATAATTTATCCGCTAAGTCTCTTGTGTTATTGTCGAAGCAAGAGAAAAACCACCATTTATCATTTGAGAAAAGTATTCTATGTTGTGGAAAATATAGTTGTTTATGCGATAAATACCGGGGAGAAAGTTTTGATCCCACAGATTATGGGAGAAACACAGATAAGTGCACAAGACTGGGGTGCTATTCTTTCATTCACCCTTATAAAATATCTGTTTGTATCCACCAGTATTTTTACCCGATTTTGCCCGTCATTTGGAAAGTTATAAAATCAATTAAAAAAATATTACGAGTGATTTCATAATTTTCATGTTTGTCATAGTCATATTTTATGGAATATGGAAGCCTGGGCATTTACGGGGCTGGCGGGGATGGTTTAAATGATCATTTTACACACGTGTAACATTCACCAATTCTATCCATTATTGACATCCACACCACTCAAATTCTTGGAAGTCCCATATATATGAACCAATTTTAAAACATTGTTCTTGAATCACTAGAATTTCACTTGAGACATCTATTGATGATATGAAAATGAGATTTTTATTGAGCCAAAACTCTTTTATTAGTATGTGTGTGCCAAATCCTGGATAATCACATACATAAGAAACGCCAGAAAATGTAATTTTCATTTTTATTATTTCGGCTTTTAATTTGACCAGTTAATTTATTTACAACATTTTGAGAAAAAAATCAACTCCTAAATGGAAAAACTCAAATAAGTCAAAAAGTATTTAAATGCACGAAAAAAATTGTGAATGAAAAAAATAAACTTTCAAAAAGATTTCAACAACTTCACACAGGGTACACAATTTGTGTTGTATAAGGCGCTTCAGGACCTGACCCTTATAAATACCAGCTTAAGTAAAAAGGACATTTAGTAGGAAAAAATAATTTTTATTTGTTTTTTCCAACAAATAGGTTTGATATGGCTTTTATAGACTCATAACAAGGCATCAGTTTTATGTTAAGTATGCATTACTAAAGGTTGCGTGCTGTAAGTACTTTAAAAAAATGCTCAATAATCCCCACTGACCCAAAACAAATAATAACTTGACGACTGTGTAATATAGACATTATATTTCGTGAAACGGTTGATAAGATTAAAGATAAAACGTGTTTTAATACACTCCGCATATGTTGTTATTTTACATTCGTTGACGATATTTGATGATTAAAATTCAGCTATAAACCAATATACAGGGCCAGCGCGCTAATCCGAACGTGAATCGTGCAGTGGGTCGTTCGGATTAGGGATTCGTTCGGATTACTGAATGTTTATTGAGAGAAAAAATGGAAATTTCTGGTTTATCAAAATGTTCGTTTTTTATGACATCTCAACATATATGAAGAGGAATATGGAAGTCTAGGCATTTACGGAGCTTACGACCGTCATAGGTTGGTTTAAAGTTATCACTTTACACACGTGTAACATTCACCAATTCCACCAACCACAACCACAACCACACTACTTAAGTTCTATATATATGAACATATACCATATGATCCGCACTACTTAAGTTCTATATATATAAACATATACTATATGATCCGGTTTTGAAACATTTTATAAGAATCCCTAAAATTTTCACTTGTAGTATCTATTGGTGAGACGAAGAAGATTTTTTGTTGGGTAGAAACTCTTATATTTGTATGTGAGGTCCGAATCCTGGACTTTAATCACATACATGAGAAACGCCAGAAAATATCCAATTCATTTTATTTTTTTAGCTTTTTTTGGCCGGATAATTTAATTTTTATTTAGATACTGAATGAGTAATTAAAAAAATATCACTTATTATTTTATCTTGAAAAAATCAGATATAACCATTTGAAGCAGAAAATAGTGTGCCTTGAATTTTCTTTCTTTTCTGTTTAACTAGATTGATACACAGCCACAAGCACTAGCTGGTACAGTGGTCTTAAAAACTAATTCCGCAATTCGCAGATGTATATTATAAAGAAAAATTAGCTGACTAACTTATTAACCATCACGCTGCTCCTCTACAAAGGTAGGCAGAGAGAACGGCATACCAATTCATATTTGCTGACAATCTTCGCCTCTTCCACATTCATGCATTTATCATATATACCCGCCGATTATTCCGACTCTTTCACCAGACCATTTTTTTTACTATTTATTTTTTATTATTTCCTTTAGTGTTTCTATCCTGCTTATAAATACAATTTAAATTAACAGATAACAGTAATTACTACACTCATATTATTTTTTGACATCTCATCAAAGATGAAGAAGAATATGGAAGTCTGGAGATGAGATGTCAAAAAATAATATGAAAATAACTCCTGTAATTGGAGATAATCCCGATTTTATGAACAACTATTTATGAAGGTAAAGCACTGCAGTTTAGCTTCCCTACTCTCCCACTTTCATGTATTTAAAATACCAGATGTTTTCCTCAGTCTTGCTCTGCTTCTGTTGCTAACAACATAGGTACCCTTCTAAAAATAATAATAATTTAGTTTTATTATTATTTCTTTGCTCATTCGATTCACATGCCCAGACCATCTCAACACACCTTTCTTAATTTAATCGATAATGCTCATCTCAGCCTTGCATTCTTTCCTTTTATCACTATTCAAACATATATCATTCATATCCCATCCTTGTCTCATGTCTCTTCTTATTTATAGACTTTTCTTATGCATAGGTTTGAAGAACTGTAATTGGTACTCATGATTTTTTTGTAATCTGTTTTATCATATATTGTAACTGTTGTTTTTCCTTCCAATAAAATAAAATAAAATAGTTTTTCCGCAAATTTTCTGAATAAACGTGATCCTTTTTTATGAAAAATTTATTTATGATGTTGTGAGAACAATGAAACGTAAGCTGTACTTTAAACGTAAACACAGCAGTCTATTTATTCACAAAGTAAAATCAATTGGCACTATCCTCAGGACAATCTGACATTCTGCCCACCAGACTATTTAGCCATTGTATGGGGTAATAAATGTTGTTCGTTCGTTAGGCAACATGTGAAAATAAAACCTCGTTTTAACTGTGAAATCAAGATTTAGGGGTCGAACTGTAAAAAGGGTGTTTTAGAGCTCCTTTTAGTGTATTATAAATCATGCCTTTTTATGTGTTATGCCTTCTGTCACACAAATTATTTTTTTATATTATTTTGAGTGGTGGCGTATTGAGTCTACGAAAATTCGAGTTGCTATACATCGTAAAAATAAATGATATTTTGGTTATGAAAATTATGAAATTAGTTTTCATTTCGTTTATAAAACAACCATCCACAATCGCTAAACTTCAGAAAAATTGCTGTTTACAGTTAACGTAATTTTATTTATATATTAAATTTTTAAATCATGCGCTGATTCTTCGAGTCTACTCATTTGTATTTTATTGTTAAAAAACACATAAAAATTCATTTTGTGACAATTGTTTCGCATTTCAAACCAATTTCAAATGACATTCGTTCTTAAATGTTATAACAAAGCGAAACAATTGTCACAAAATTTATTTTGATGTGTTTTATAACAATAAAATACAATTTAGTAGACTCGAAAAATCAGTGTTTGATTTTAACATTTAATATATCAATTAGAATGGAATTCTACAAATTAAACGCCAAATCTATAAAAATAATATAATTTCAGTTAATGACACACTGACTTTTTTCATTAAGGTTTATATATCAAAACATGTGTCAGCTTGTGGTTCCGTGGTTAGTGTCGCTTGTTCTGATTTAGAGATTCTGGACTCGAATCCACTCAAGCAGATCACTGAGACTCGAATACTAAAAATAGTAAAAAAAAACTAAAACTACCTACTTAAGTATCAACCCTTTTTCCCGCAGGGGCAGGCAGAGGGAATAGAACACCGCACCAATCTATGTTTGTAAATAATCCTCCCCTCTTCCACATTCATGTATTTCCTCATACATACCCGGTGATTATTTTGACTCCTGACCTAACCACATTCAAGTATTTGAAATGGTTGATCATGCCAAGGTTTTCCTCTATATCACATAAATATAGATCTTTAATACATTTTTGTAGTTGATAACGGTCATAATTATACATTGTGGTTATGTAAGTTTATCATTTCTAGTGTGCTGAAATGTCGATGACCTTGTCTGAGATATCAGTATTTCGACACGCAAAGTGAATAACGCTGTATCGGCAAAACTGTTACCTTACTACTAAATATATTTACTATTAATTTCATTTTTAATTGTTAAGTACAACTTTAAAAAAAAAGTATATTGCGACACATGTTTCGATGCATTCTGCATCATTTTCAAATACCATTTGCGGTATTATTTATTGATTCAGCTTTAACTTTGTGAAATGGATTTTTTTTCTAAATACGACACCATTATTATCTTCTTTTACAGAAAGCCCGTTCCTTAACCCCCAACCCTATATTTATTATTTATAACCTCTTTATATAGCTACCATAATATTTTTTTCTCGTTAGTTGTACTTTTTTAAATATCTTTACTTTTCGAAACTAGTCATGAAATAGTCACTTTCGTGTGTAATGAAATAAAACTCATTAAGTGGAATTATACAAGTGTTTTTATTTAATGCCATACGCGGTGTTTGAAAATGATGCGGAATGCATCGAAACATGTATCACTATTGATTTTAAGAAAACGTGGTATTTAACAAGTAAAACTAAAATACAAAATGGAGAGATATTACATATTACCACAAACTGACAGCCTAATCAATTAATCAAATATATTTCATATAAATGTTGATTTAATATCTAAGATTTTCATTGCCGTTTACACTGTCATTTTCAGGTAATTATAGTGTTGTATTATGATATTTTGAATATCACAGTTGATATAATTTCTCATCAAATTGGTTATCGCAAAAAAAAATCTAATTACCTATCTCGCATAGGTATGCGAATACGTATAACATATAAAAAATAACATAAACAATAACACATAACATATAAAAAAGCCATAACTCTTTTTTCCGAACAAATAATTCATCTTTTAAAACCATTAAATTCTTAATACATTCATAACAAAGCCTTAAAGTGTCGATTTCTTATTTTTGGAGATTCGGCATTACAGTAGGTCGCCTCAATTTACGCTCGGTTTTTAATACCGTTATTTTGTCGGTTCCAACACAGTCGCCGATAGCCGTGATCGTCTAGTGGTTAGGACCCTACGTTGTGGCCGTAGTAACCCAGGTTCGACTCCTGGTCACGGCAGTGTTAGAAACACTGTCATGGTGGTGACATTTTTTTTTTCACTTAAAGAGGCCAATTTCACTTTATTTAAAGACTTTGTTTTTATCCGAAATACTATGAAAGCGTCAGTTTATAATAAAATTTGGATTGTTTTTACCACCTTCATGGTAAATTTCATTAATTGATTCGTCAGTCACTTTGTGATAATGTGTTTCCGTTTTTAATTAAATTTTACTTGGTAACCACCACTATTTTTTACACATCTATTGTGACACGTGTTTCTATGAATTTCGCATCATAAACGAATAAAGACCGCAAATGCGGATTGCATTGAAATGTACCTTTGTTTTGAAACCCAAGTTTGTGTATTCCAATTTAGTGAAACTTAAAAAAAATATTCTTATAAATTAATAAATAATTAACTTTTACAATTCTATTCATGACTTATTTATCGTAATTAAAAATAAAACAAAGACAATGGTATGCGCATGTGAGGAGTATGGAAGACAATGGTATGCGCATGTGAGGAGAATGGAAGACAATGGTATACGTATGTGAGGAGAATGGAAGACAATGGTATGCGCATGTGAAGAGAATGGAAGACAGTGGTATACGCATGTGAGGAGAATGGAAGACAATGGTATGCGCATGTGAGGAGAATGGAAGACAATGGTATGCGCATGTGAAGAGAATGGAAGACAGTGGTATACGCATGTGAGGAGAATGGAAGACAATGGTATGCGCATGTGAGGAGAATGGAAGACAGTGGTATGCGCATGTGAGGAGAATGGAAGACAATGGTATGCGCATGTGAGGAGAATGGAAGACAGTGGTATGCGCATGTGAGGAGAATGAAACCATCCAGACTCCCCCAAATCGCACTGTACGGCCAACCCCATGGTAGACGACTCCCGGGCAGACCACCAAAGAGATGGGTCGATAGCTGGAAATCGACATCGCAGGAGGCTAATCCCTCTTAAAAATAAGCCTACAGAAATAAGAAATAAAAACACTTGTATTATTTTTCATTCATTTGAGTTTTTTTAATGTAAACACGACTAGTTTCGAATACTACAGATACATAGTATTTATCAGTTGATAAAAATACAAATTAAACATAATTTAGTATTCTTATCTCAAAAACCCGATCCCTGATAAATGGAAAATTGATTTTTATAATTCATATACAACATTTTGAGTGTGTCCAAATACATGTTTTCAAATCTGGATTATCTCCAATCATAGGTTATTTTAAAAAAAAAAAATTGACATCTCATCAAAGATGATGAAGAATATGGAATTCTGGCCATTATTTCAGCCCCGTAAATGCCCAGACTTCCATATTCTTCTTCATCTTATAATTAATGTTTTTCCTAACTTAATGAGTTTTGGCAGATTTTGTTATACATAGACGTTAATATTTTAAATCTTCTAACGATTGCCGCCATTGGCTCAATTTTTTTTTAACATCACGTGGTTTGCAAGTGGACTACTAATATCATCGTATATGTATCGGGTAAATTATATATATTTATATATATATATATATATATATATATATATATATATATATATATATATATATATATATATATATATATATATATATATATATATATATATATATATATATATATATTCATTTTTATTCATTTAATATATTTACATTTTTATTTATAACATAATAACATTTGAATCATTTATACATATGTAGAACTTTTATATTTCGATTCGCTGTGCCTCTCCATAAAAGAGTCTGTGCTCTTGTGCTTGGAAAGGGACTTACACTCGTGGTTTAATGTTACATAATAAAAGATATAATAGTTTTTTTAATATATTTTTTTAAAGATTTAAATGTATAGAGCTTTAATTTTTTTCTTGAGGATTTTTATATCATCTATTTTTTTTATTTCTTTAGGGAGTTTATTGAAATGTTTGATTGCCAAATATTTGAAGTTTTGCTGAAATTGCTTGGTGTTGCATTTTATATATATATATATATATATATATATATATATATATATATATATATATATATATAATATATATATATATATATATATATATATATATATATATATATATATATATATATATATATATATATATATATACATATTACACCTCTTACTTACTATCGTAGTTTATATATCATGAATATGTGGGTTTGTATGTGTTTTTTATAATATATCATCATATTTGCCGAGTAAAAATTATCATGTTTATATCGTCTTGGATATAAAGTTATAATTTTAAAATTCTACCTGTCTCAAACACTATGAAAATAGGTTAAAAAAACGAAGAAGGCGAAATAAATTATGTTTGTTATATACACTTAACGCCACTGTTGTACCAATTAAGATTTCGTATTAAAATGTTTGATAAATTCTGAATAATGGCGTATCGTTGTTTAGTATGGTTTTCTTCCTTTATTAGGGAACACGAACATGGGGTCGTAAAATATTTAATGGTAAGAACGACGCTGATCGAATTATTGCACGTTATTTTTCGTGAACACCATGCTTTTCTTACCGATGGTGTAGTGTTTTTGTTCACTTTATTTCAAGGACACCATTAAATTATTTAATTTTTTTTAATCAATTTAGTTTATTTTTTATTTTAGAAACAATTTAATTCATTTGCTAGACATTTCTACTCTTTACAATCTTAAAATTAGTTTGACTGTTCTCTTCTATAAAGAAATTGAGCTCTTGTACTTGGAGAGGGACTTACACTCATTGTTTATGCTTGTGAGCGGTATGCAAAAACAACTCTTTCTGCCCTTTAGCGGGTAAATATTAAATTAAAAATATGCCGCATTTGCTGGAATATAGTACATTTTCTGGGCATTCCGAAAACACGCACAACTGAAAGCTGACGATTTTTGATTTATGACGTTCTTGAAAGGAGTGAGCGATATATAAACATATACAATGAAAGTCATCCCAACCGCATTCTAATATCATTAGTCGGTTTTTGGTTGGTTGGAAGATGTTGCTCTTTAGCAATAAGCTTGCCAATGTACCGTAGAACGGGGCTACTTGAACTTTGATGTGTTACTTGAGCCCAGTATTTTTTTTTATTTAGATCTGTATTTGGTCTACAATAATGAACGTATCGACATGATCCATTGTTTCCCTGACAGGTGACACTTATTGTCACGATACGTTCATTATTGCAGACTAAATACAGATTTATTTATTTTTTGTACTGGGCTCAAGTAACACATCAAAGTTCAAGTACTCGGTTCTCGAACTATTGGATCCACTTTTAGTCCGGCAGTCTCGCACCATGTGTCTAACGGTCTGTTCAGCTTCACACTTACAATCAGGATTGTTCCTTTTCCTATACCCTTCGGGGCAAATCGAAACCTACTCGAAATGTTGTGTCGAAATGTAAGGTATTTTTTTGTAATTTAAAACAATAAGCCGGTCGATGCTCCTAACGAACAAAAACTGGGTGATTAAATTTTATCAGTGCCGAATATCTATTTATTTTTTGGGGAACTGGGGGTCAAATGGCCACGGGGGTGTCAGATAAAAATTGTGCGGGTCCCGAGGGGAGAGGCGGGTGTATTGGTCACGCGATTGAATACGTAATCGCGTATTTAACACTGCCCCGTTTATAGGTAAATATTTGAACGACGGCAAAATGGATAAGAGAATTTTAACATGCGTATGTAACCCTGTTTTATGTGTTGGAAAAATTATAAATTCGTTCTTTGACGCTCTCGTATTTTGAATTAATTAGTACTCCGGGGACCGTTTTTCCTTTCCTGGTAAGTGTACAGAGCGTTTTTTACTAATTTGTTAAATATACATATTATTACTATTTAATAACCTTTATAAACCCAACGGTGCATAGAGCACTGCATCATATAAACACAGTATTATTTTGATCGTTAACACATGAAGGAAAGGTTATTAGCCCTCCGCATCGGGTACCAGTCCAGGATAATATTGAATAATTATTAGAGTGAAATAATCACTTATATTTATTTGACCCTCCGTGCGTGCTGACCATTACACTACGGAGGAATAAACATATAAATAAAAGTAAAAATTCATTTTTAAATTCATAAAAAAATTCTGTGGTCCTAATCTTGTGGATTGGTTTGCAGTTATGAATGTTTAGAGGCGAATAATGTTTGCAATGACGAATTGTTGGGTCATTCTATTCTCTCAGTCTACCCCTACGGGGAAGTGCTTTGATGGTTGGTAAATTAGCATTGCAGTATTTTCATTAATATTTTTTCCGAATGACATATTTTAAAATAAGACATAAATAATGTACATAAATTAGATTACAGAGAAAATTGTGTTTCTTCTACCTTTTAATCTCCAAGGTGGATAGATCAGTAGTAATCTTCGAATCCAGTAGTATTCCGGATGTACCCACTATCAATTTATTTAAAATATAAATGTCATATGTGTTTACATAGCTTGAAGGTGCACTTATTTGTAAATGGAATACATGTTTAAATAGTTTTTATTATCATTATGTAAAGCTCTGTTGAAATCTGAAGATTCACGCCATCAAGTTTATTAATGACAAGTTCTAAAGATGAGAAAATATGTTGAACCGAATTTCAGGAGTTTCAAATCTGAATTGGTGCAGGAAGAGGAATTATAACTCAGGGGACTTGGACACGCTGTTATTTTTACATATTTATTTGGACGTTCAATTTTATGGTAATTTATTACTTTTAAAATTAAGGTTCTTTGTTTGATACAAGAATTAAGAAGCCAGAAACAAAGCAAAGTTGTTAAGTTCTTATTTTTAAAAAAATCAAAAAAGCTTTTTTTATTGACTTTATTATAAACCTTTTAAGTGTATTGAAATACTTGTTCACAAATCGCTCACTCCTTTCAAGAACGTCATAAATCAAAAAACTTGATTTTGCAGGAGAACGTTTTTAAAGTTTAAAAATATAATACAATGTATTAAAAATAAATATCAAGCCACTTATTGAACTTTTTACTGTGCAACAGATCTTTTTAGGTAAAACCTGAAGATTTTTTCTCCAATTGAAAAATATTTAGTATATTTAAAAAAATAATAAAACAATACCTTTTCTTCAAAATGCAAAAATAACACTTTCTGCCCTGTAGCTGGTAAATATTAAGTTAAAAATATGCCTCGTTTGCTGGGATTTAGTACATTTTCTGGGCATTCCGAAAACATGCACAACTTAAAATTGTCGATTTTTGATTTATGACGTTCTTGAAAGGAGTGAGCGAAATGTTTAAGTATTTTTACATTTTTTGCATCTCAAAAAACATGAATAAAAATATGGAACTCTAGGTATTTACTGGACTTATGAACAGTCATAGGCTTGTTTAAGTGATTACTTTCTACACGTGTCACATTCACCATTTTACCAATGATTGACCAACACTGAATTTTTCGCCTTATATTGTCTGCCGAAAACTCACATGTTCTAAATATAAATGTGCATTTTTTAATATCTCAACAAAGATGAAGAAAAACATAGAAGTCTGGGTATTATTGGGTCTTACGACCTATCAATATTTAAAGGGCTAATGACCTGTCTTGTGACAGGTCGTAAGCCCTATAAATACCCAGACTTCCACATTCTTCTTCGTTTTTGTTAAGGTCTTAAAAATGTAAAAATAATTCATAAATGGAGAAACCCATATGTGTGAACAAGTATTTGGTGATACTTAAAGTCATGTGAATTTACACTAATTTTTAATCCTTTTAGGAATCGAACCTGGAACCTCCAGCATCCTAGCCAAACGCTGTAATCGCTTTACAACGGAGGAGGACACCATCACCGTCAATATTGACTTCCATCATTTTTAATTTATTAATCAAAATCATATTGATAATCCGTATACCAACAGTTGATTCAATCCGTTAAAAAGGACGCGCATAAGTCAAGGGTTTAAATATCATCAAAAGAAAATCTAATAAAACAAATACAAAAAGTTTTTCTTTTCCGTCAAAGGGATGTTCAACAATGAAAAGCCAGGATCGAAGGGAACGAACCCGTGATTGGGGCGATGGCTTAGTGGTTGCGGTGTTACACTCCGTTCTTATTGATACGTCTACAAAGCCCTTTTATTCTACTGGCTCTGTGATATTTATGTGTGTATGCAAATTTCGTATACAAAAATGAAGGGCGCGTTTACATAGCCGCGCATTTTTTGTGTTATTTATTCATTTTTAATATTTATGAAGTTTTTGTCATATAAAATGAGACGGATGCTGAATATATCGAAACACATGTCTCAATAAATTTTCAGGAAAAGTGGTGTTTACAAAATAAAAATTAATTAACAAATTTACATATTTTGCAACGAAATGACTGCCGAATCAATACATAAAGTCTGTTTTCTTTTCGATTTTGCTATTAGTAGTTGCACAACATATTAAAATTTATTTTATTTTTTTAAATTGTTTTTTTTTAGCTCAGGAGTGATCACCTTCATGCCTCCATGTAAGTAACGATCAACGATCGATCGAGATAACACTGCGTCTGTACGATGCAGTGTCCTATGTATATATATATATATATATATATATATATATATATATATATATATATATATATATATATATATATATATATATATATATATATATATATATATATATATATATATATATATATATATATATATATATATATATATATATATATATATATATATATATATATATATATATATATATATATATATATATATATATATATATATATATATATATATATATTAATATAAATTGATTTATAATTAAGGATACATGTCTATCAAGATATTTTTTTAGATGCAGCATTGATATATAACTCAAATTATACAAGATAATGATAATGAGATAATGATAAGATAAATAAATAGACAAGGGATAATGAATTCTTGGAAAAAACAGTGTTGAATCTTATTTATATAATTAAAGGGTCATCTAATGTTACGTCAAAGCATGTTTAAGAATCCTTATAATTTTGTTTCTATAACTTATTTATTTTCAATATTTTCTTACCCATGTACATACAAATTATAGGTTTTTAATATATATATATATATATATATATATATATATATATATATATATATATATATATATATATATATATATATATATATATATATATATATATATATATATATACATATAAATATATATATATATATATATATATATATATATATATATATATATATATATATATATATATATATATATATAATATACCAGTGTTAGAATATTATGTTTTGTGTAACTATATCGGCGGGCTGATAACCCCCGCAAACAATCTCTCAGAATTTTTCATCCCTCTTACCCGATCTCACCCACCCCCTCTCCATAGGAGTAACGTATGTACTGCATGGCGGATCATAACGCCGCGTTATTAATAAGTAATACGAGACACAAGCCGCCTCTGACTATCGCCAACCCACTCTTTCACTCTTTTTCGTCGATATGTACTTCTCCAAAAACCAGGGACGTGCGAAAAAGGTAGTAATTGAAAACATCTCGATTCGTACCTTTGTGAAATTCATAGTTTGATAATTGACAAAAATGATTGACAACCATAATATCCACCATGTAATGAATTGTATGCATAGTTGAACAAATAACTAGTTATGTACCGAATATTAATTGTATTAATATATCAAAATTGAGTAAAGTGATGGTCAGACATGGGTATGATGAATTTTATACGTATAAAAAGTGATAATTTAAATTAATTTAAAAAATCAGGATAACACTGTGTTTATATGATCCAGTGCCCTAAGCACCTATATGATCAATCTCATGGCATAGTTCATATGATAGCCATCTAGGCTGGATTGAGAGAGCTTTTATTTAGCAGTGACAAGTTTTTTTTTTATTGTAAGCTTATACTTTTTTTAATTCATCGTTCACTTTGTATAATAACTGCTATTTATTGTTTCGTCATTCACTTTGTGGTAAGATGTGATTGAATTATAAATGAACCACTTTTTTTACCACTTGAAAAATATATATTTTACCGACTAGGTTCGGAAGCATATGTAGCTTGTGTTTGATTAATAATTAATGCAATACCTATATATAATTTATATGTATTTGAAGCACTAACTTTGTGATTCTCAATTTTATAATTAAATTGTAACTTTATTTTAAAATCATTTTAAATATTTTATTATAACTTAATTACAATGTCTACCGGTTTTGAAACTAACAGCTTCTTTATCAAGACTTAATCAGTTTTGATGAAGTATTAATCAGTCTTGATAACGAAGCGGTTAGCTTTGAAACCGGTATACATTATAATCAAGTTAAAATTAAATATTTATAGTGATTTTAAAACAAAGTAACATTTAAATTATATTATATTATACCATTTGAAAACTGTACATCACGGCTACAGGTTTCAGAATATCTATTTTGTCATCAGGTTAAAATTTATATTTATTTCTACAATAATTTCAAAAACCTCGTCATTAACGACATCTCCACGAGCCCCCTCGATTGATCACAAGAACAAATGGCCATAAGGACTCCACCCCTTAGACCCACCCCAAACATCGAGCATCGCAATCGCACAAAGTCATACACGCTCGTTGTTAAAAGCTCTTGCGATGGTTTGGGGTTTTTTAATCAATAAAATGGCATGACACTGTAAACTTGTACCGGCTCTACCCACTCCCTCCACCCTTCCCTGTCGAATGTAACCTTTTACAGTCATTTGTTTTTATATGTTTTATTGTTATTCGCGGTTTGGCAAACGGGTGATGCGATGTAACGAACATTCGTGAGTATATTACGAGGACAGTATATTGTACGAAACATACGCCCAAAATTCTGTTTTTTGTTGTATAGAATTGATTAAAATATTTTCAAATTGCATGGGTGATATGTTAATCAATGAATGTGGTTGTGGTCTCTGGGTTTTTATTTATTTTTGTGGACAAACGCATACATGTATGTAATTAAAAACATTATATATAGATTCAGTCGGGCAAAACGATTTTTAAAAAAATGTAGGGAATCTAACATTCGAAGCTTGATTGATATATTGATATTGAATCCATTGTGTCTTTTGTATTGTTGTATCTTTTGTTTTGTTTTAAGGGATCAACCTTATTCATTTTATTATCTTTTATTATAAACTACACACATCCATTATCACCTTTAAGAAATATAAACACATCCATTATCACCTTTAAGAAATATAAACACATACATTATCACCTTTAAGACTGAAGATGTTTTAAATTCTTGTATATAATAGGCTAGGAGAATTTTCTAATGCAACTGATATATATTTTAACAAATAAATTTAAATTAAACATCTATAGTAGGTGCATCATTCGCCGCACATATGTTTTGTGTATACATATTGCTCACTCCTTTCAACAACGCCATATTTCAAAAAACTTGATTTTTCAGGAGATCGAAATATAATAAAATGTATTAAAAATAAATATCAAGCCACTTTCTGAACTTTTTACTGTGCAACAGATCTTTTTAGGTAAAACCTGAATGTTTTTTCTCCATTCCAAAATATTAAGTATATTTAAAAAATAATTCAAAAACGACACTTTCTGACCTATAGCAGGTTAAAAATATGCCGCTTTTGCTGGGATATAGTACATTTTCTGGGCATTACGGAAACATGCACAACTTTAATTTGACGATTTTTGATATGTGACGTTGTTGGGTAATATATCAAGAATTAAACAAGGTTTAGTGGATTGAATTCTACATTTATTTATGTACATGTTAATACGTGACGTGTTTTATCTTATTAAGACATTATCAAACACGAGTGTTTGATAATGTCTTTATAAGACGAAACAGTTGGTAGAGTTATAAACATTACCAAACACTCGTATTTGATAATGTCTTAATAAGACGAAACGCTTCACGTATTATCATATCCATAAATACATGTAGAATTCAATCCAATAAACCTTGTTTAATTTTGGATATATTACCCAACAATTAAATATGGAATACTACCAACTGTCTGCAGTTACAATACATATATGACGTTGTTGAAAGGAGTGAGCAATATATCAAAATGTTAGATATATACACAAATATTAATATATGCCGTGACTAAATAGTCACCACATATCGCTCACTCCTTTCAAGAACGTCATAAATCAAAAATCGTCAATTTTCAGTTGTGCATGTTTTCGGAATGCCCAGAAAATGTACTATATCCCAGCAAAGGCGGCATATTTTATACTTAATATATACCCGCTACAGGGCAGAAATGTTGTTTTTGCATTTTGAAGAAAATGTATTGTTTAATTATTTTTTTAAATATACTAAATATTTCTCAAATGGCGAAAAAAGCTCCAGGTTTTATCTAAAAAGATCTGTTGCACAGTAAAAAGTTCAATTACTGCCTTGATATTTATTTTTAATACATTGTGTTATATTTTTAAACTTTAAAAACGTTCTCCTGAAAAATCAAGTTTTTTGATTTATGACGTTCTTGAAAGGAGTGAGCGATATGTTGTCGATACTTACTGCGGAATTTCCGCAGTAGGTATCGACCTTTTTTTGATCTTGTCTTGCTATCGAAACAAAATCTTACGTGTCCTAAAGAATATAAGCGTATCAATAGACTTATTAAACAAGGTAATCTAGAGCCAATCATTAAGCGATGCCATACAATGTGTAATCCATTAATTTTAATGACTTATATTGCAACGTCATCGTTTTAATCCATAATGATAAAACCAGCCCTAATTCATAGTCGTACTCCTCGTCAAACTGTACATCATCAGGGAATGAATTAACTATTTAATTTTTTTAACAAATATGTTAGTTATATTAGAATATAACCACTTACCTAGATGTTTATGTCTACCGGTTTCGAGACGTCTCTTCATCAGGACAATCACTACCACAGCATGCATTAGTGCATGTTTGACTCGGCTCTTAACGCATGTTTGTGCTGCAAACCTTAGTGCATGTTGGTCTTCGGGTCAACCAAAAATTTATTTGAGCTTAAAATTTGACTTGTTAATTTGTTTACAAAATGAAAGCCAAATATTGTAAATTTTGTTTTAAATAATTTATAAAAATTATTAATGATATGTTAAATTTTAACTAAAACAAAATGTATTTAATTTCGCTATCAGTTCAATATCTAAATAAGGATAACACGAGTTTTGGTATGACTCATTTGGTATTTTGAATCCTTGGATATATTTCTGGGGCATTCTTTATCATAGGACTCAGAATACCGCAGTCAAAACTGGCAAGTGTATCATATTCGTATTAGGGGAGAACGGGGTAGCTTGAGACACACCTTACTAAAGGGTTGATAGAATGTAAATCATATAGTCGTGACAGGGACATCCCCTAAATTTTATAATGATTATAGCGTGCAGTCTGATCAATCGATTATGTCAAGTAAATAATCTACTATCTTCAAATTTATTTCTCAGCAAATTTATTATTTTCAACATTCCAAGTCCCAAAAATAGAAATAATTTCAAAAACCACAATTTTTCAGCTATTTAAGGGAAAAAACTTGAATAAAAAAAGTTGATTTTTGAGATGCCAAAATGACATACTGAACAATTTAAACTGAACTTTAAATATTTGGGAGCCAAGTACTTCAATAAATTTCTTACAGTTATAAAAAAATTAAGATATTAAAATGATAAAAAATAAATCAATTGACTTATAATCGTATAACTGTTGATCGAAAAAAAAAACAATTTAAAATTAAATTACTCACAAGCATAAACGAAAAAAAAATAGTCGTTTCCCAAGCACAAGAGATTTGTCTCTTTATTGGAGAGAACAGCGTATTTAATTTCTTAAGCATTTCTTTACAATCTTGAAATTTAAAAAAAAAAACTTTTTATAGTTAGTATTTATTGGGTTTTTTTATATGTGTGTTTTTTCGATGAACTTGTATATAAGACATATAATTAAAAAATTTTTTATTATTAGATTAAAACCAATATTTTTAGCTTTTCCACTTTTTTATTTGACCAGCGACCGGGTTTCGTCGTTACCGACATCATCAGACTGGTGATATATATAAGGTGATATATATATAATAATATAATTAAATGTCTTTGTATATGTTTTTGAAGTGTTTGGTTCCCAAACATTTTAATTTCAGTTGGAATTGTTTGGTATTGCATTTTGGTATTGTAAAGTCATTTAATTTAATTTTACTTGGTAAATACAACTCTTTCTTAAAATCTATTGTGACTCATGTTTTGATGCGTTCCGCGTCATACGGTGTTTAAAAATGATGCCGAATGCATCGAAAAATGGATTTTAATAAAAAATGCTATTTACTAAGTAAAACATCAATTGAAAAAGTTTAGTGACCATAGAAACACGCGTAAAAGCTTTTTCAAAATGTAATTCTTAACAAACATAAAATTGACACGAATTGGGTTCAAATAAAACAAATGGAGTTGAAATTAAAAGTAATGACGGACATTTTTCATCCCCAAAATGAATCTAAATCTTTGATTGTCAGTTATTGATAATAGTGACAGAGTTAACCCTTTAGCAGCTGCGTGCTCTCCGCAATTATCAGTATGAAAGCGAAAGGGTTCTAACACGGTCACGCACAAGCCAACTAGGGTAACTGCTCCTAATACCGTGTTAAAAAATAAAATATACAATCAAAAATAACTAACCATCACGCCGCTTAACTACAGAGATGAGCAGGGAAAATGGACCACCATACAAATTTGTATTTGTAAACAATGAGAAAAAAAGCGAGTGCATCACCGTACACGTAACAGAAGTGAAACATATTGAAAATATAGAATAACTGAGATTTAGTGTAAGAAATAGAGAGAGAAAGAGGATCTCAAAACAACAATACAAAATGAACTATTTATAAATTTTTTGAAGCAGTATATAAGCGATGAAACGTTATTACTGATAAAAAAAATTATTGTTGAAATAAACACAATAAGAACTCTTCATTGATGTATACAAACAATCAAAGGACACAAAAGTAAAAAAAAAAACACAATGACAAATATTACTTCCACAACGTGTGGTTACTCAGATGTTTATATATAGCGTCTGATATGAACATCTACGTGCATAAACGTGACGCGTCCTTACTCTCATTTTTTTGTTATTGATTTTCGATTATAGAATAAGAAAGTTTCACTTCGAAAAGTGAATTTATAAAAAAAAAACAAAAAACACAGAAAAAACAAACAAAACAACAAAAGTACGCTCATATTTAATGTAAATAAATCACCTCTATATTCCCTCTAAATTGAAAAGAAATTCATCTCTGGTTCGAAATTGGGTGCCATATCTTAGTTGATATTATGTTATTATATAATGGTAGGTAGTCTGTTTCTATAGCACGTACATAGGTGATTTCCATTAATTTCGATAAACTAAGGGTTGTTATTTTAAGGTTCCTATCAATTTCAATCAGGGGTTAATCAAAAGAAAACATCATACTAATTATTGTTGGTTTTCGGTAATTTGATGTGTTTAACAGATGTAACCGGTCAAAGGGTTTGTTAGTACAGCGAATAGTGTTAATATTTAGCTTCAGTTAATTTCATACGTTCTTGTAATTACTATATTAGCCTACAATTGCAGGCCAGTTAGTACCTCGGATGGATAGAATGGATAAAATAAATTCAATGATTTTTGACATCTCATCAAAGATGAAGAAGAATATGTAAGTCTGGGCATTCACGGGGCTGACGACCGTCATAAGCTGGTTTAAGTGATCGCTTAACACAGGTGTAACATTCACCAATTCTACCTATTATTGACAACCACACTACTCAAATTCTTGGAAGTTCTGTATATATGAACCAATTTCGAAACATTGTTCTTGAATTACTAGAACTTCACTAGAGACATCTATTGGTAAGATGAAAAGAAGCTTTTCTTCAATTTTGATAACATGTCAAAAAATAATATGAAAAATACTCCTTAAATTGGAAATAATCCAGATTTGTGAACAAGTATTTGGACACACTCAAAATGTTGTGAAATTCAATAAAATACATAATCAATGCTTCATATTTCATACTTCAAACCCTTATCCGCACCCTAATGGTGCATAAGGCACTGCATCTTATAAACGCAGTGTTATCTTGATCGTTAACACACGAAGAGAAGATAATCAGCCTTGGGCCTCAGGTACCAGTCTAGGGTAATATTGAATAAATATTAGAGAGAAAAATATCACTTATATTTATTTACCCCATCCCCCTGGGAATCGAACCCGTTGAGCCGAAATACTTACAAATTAATACAAAATAAAGTTTTACTACTATATATACGAGTTTATATTTAGACCCGAAGAAAGAAGCATTTCGCTTCCAAAACTAGTCGTTATAATAAAATAATCACAAGTGGTAAAAAACTTTTCTTTTTTTCTTTGAACGTGTATTAGAGTTGATGGAGATAAAGTTTACAGAGTCTTATAGTTATTTAAGCATGAACGAATAAATATTAAACAGCAAAAGAAGGCTTTAGGTGTTACATCATTTAAATTACACAGCCTTATTAAAATGAGTTTCATTTTCAATAAAGATTATATCTTCGGATTACCCCACCGTACGTACTACACAGTATCGCGCGGTCGGCGATATCATCCCTTAACGCATTAAACGGCTCGGATTAAATAGTTGTTGTTCAGTTATCCGCGATCAAGTTTCCCAATAAACCTCCCCGAACCGATTTACGGAAGGCTTCGGCTTAGCGGCTAATTGAGGTCCGTTAGAATCCGTTTGAAGCCGTATCCGTTGCTCCGTTACCCCGTTACCCCGTACGGGCTGGTGTTGGCGTCGTTAAGTTAAACCTCGTGGCTGTATTTATTTAAGGCTTTGTAGTACATATCGACTTTTGTGCATTGAAAATTGTGAAATTTGTATGATTTCGAAGATAAAGTAATTTCGAAGGATTTGATTTAAAAAAATAATAAAAATTAAGAAAGGTGTGTTGAGATGGTTTGGACATGTAGAATGAATGAGTGAGGAAATAACGGTAAAACAAATTTATGACGCGAATGTAAGTGGAAAAAAGAGCAGAAGAAGACCGAGAAAACCATGGCACGATCAGGTATGCCAAATACTTGAAAGTGGTCAGGTTAGGAGTCGCAACAATCGGCGGGTATGTATGAGGAGATGCATGAACGTGGAAGAGGCGAAGAATGTTTGCAAAGACAGAGTGGTGTGGCGTTCTATTCTCCTGCCCCTGTGTGGAAGCGGCGTGATGGTTAGTTAGTTAGTTTTTTATTTAAAAAAAAAGGATTTATCCGCAAAGCCTTTACTTTTAGAGGCTTGTCTGTAAGTAGGATAGTAAGGATAGGGAAGGTAAATTTGAAAAATACATCACAGATACCCAGATCAATCGAAAATAAATATTTCTTGAATTAATTTTGCATTTGGCGGGAATCGAACCCGCAACGCCAGTTTCACAGTCAAGCGTCTACCCAACTATGCCAAGGCGCCTGTCACATTATATAACATTGAATCACATTGTGTAACATTTATTATTACATATATCCATGATTGTAAACCACTTAAATTTAAGAAAAACTATATATGCTAATAAAAATAATGATTAAAAAATTAGGACACATTCAATAATCTTAAAAAAACAACTTTATTATTTTTATAGGTGTGAATGTATCAATGTATGTATTCGTCCGCCTCCATAGTGTAATGGTCAGCATGCTCGACTATCATTCTGGAGGTCCCAGGTTCGATTCCCAGGGGGGGTCGAATAAATATAAGTGATTTTTTCACTCTTATATTTATTCAATATCACCCTGGACTGGTATCTGAAGCGGAGGGCTGATCACCTTTCCTTCACGTGTTAACGATCAAGATAACACTGCGTTTATATGCAGTGTCCTATGCACCATTGGGGTGCGGATAAGGGTTTGAAGAAGAATGTATCAAGATGAATATTAATTTGAAGTATTTTTGACTTGACATGGAAGTCAATCATGGGGTTGGCAATAGAAGGATAAAAGTATACTGAATGCAGTCAAAATACGTTTTCAGCGACGAATGTTCGATAAAAATTAGCATAATGGATATTCGAATAGTGACATACCTACATAATGCAAGGCTGGGATAAACGTTATCGATAAAATTAAGTTGAGATGGTTTGGACATATGAATCGATGAATTGATGAAAGGATATTAAACAATTATATGAGGTTAATGTAGTTACTGATAGATGCAGAGGAGGACCTAAGAAAAATTAGCGTAGTCAAGTTTTTTAAATACTTAAAATTGGTTATTTCAGAGGTTGGAAAAATCAGCAGGAGTGTACCAGGAGATGCATGAATGTGGAAGAGGCGAAGATTGTTTCAAAGACAGATTGGAGTGGAGTTCTATTATCTTTGCCTACTCCTACGGAGAAGCGGCTTGATGGCTGGTTTGTTTAATAGATGTGTTAAAAATTGATTTATTCATATAATAGTTTGATATATCTTCAAAATAATAATTAAATTTATTAATAAAAATTATGTCGAAATATTTCATTTATTGTTTCGGCATTAATTTTGTGGTAAGACATGTTACAATGA